>NC_079890.1:4111747-4253435 GCF_024868665.1 Triplophysa rosa
GCTGTTGGTTGAAAAGCTCTCAGACCTCATGAAAACTTCTTAATTTGACTTCTTTTTAAAAAAATCTTAACTTGTGTTGCGAAGATAAACAAAGGTCTTACGGTTGTATATTCTTGGATAAACTATTGTTTAAGTCGAACACACCTATTCCTTGAGACCTTGATTAGCTTGTTCAGGTTGGAGCTCTGCAGGAAAGTAATCTGGGTATCCAAAATACTGGACCAAAAGTACTTTTTCCGCATCAGAATAAGCCACACTGCTTGAAAGACAATGAACTGACTGATGATGTTATCAAGGAACACTTGTTATTTAAGTTAGATAAGAAATTGCATAGCAAATGTTGCACCTCTAAGAGATTTAATGTTGGCTATAATCTAAAGTATATGAGCTTTGTTGATAACACAAAATAAAAGTTGGCAGAACGGTTGCTTATAAATATTGGTATATTTTACAGTATATACTACTGAAAAGTGGTTTTAATAAGCTAAATGCATTATGTGTTTGTTACAATGTTTGTTATGGCTCGCTAACATAGACGAAGCCAGCTGTGAATGTTAGGTGGGGCTCCTGCGGCATCTTGTGTGGCTCCTTTTGATTGAGGATGTTGTTGCTGTGGAAGGTAGATGTTTGCGCTATTCTAAATTATAGGCTGAGCCCCTGCCCCATCCCCATACACTTAGTAGTGTAAACACAACTTTTACAGTTGTCTCCTCTTAGATAACTGCTCTGTTCCTATTGTAGTACCCCATTGTAGTTAAGTACAAAATAAAATGCAGTTGTTTTGGAACAGCAAATATGATGCACATGTACACTCTAATGTTCATGTATCATTTACAATATACACAATCTACACAATGAACGGGCTCATATCCACACACACTGCGCATGCATCAAAACACATGCAGTGCTGTATTGATTCTGGAGGGAGAAAAAGCTCCACCTGACCTAAAACAGGTATGCGTGAGAGAATCCAGATTTCACTGGTCTCACCTTCACAAGGACTGTGAGACACACACACATGAGCACATGAGATTGTTCATCACCTTGGGCAACTGTTTCATCTCAGAGCCTCTCTTGAGAAACCGACCAGTGATAAATGAACATCTGTGGCATGTTCTTAATGAAAGGAACTCAGAAAATCAAACACAGAGACCTATAGTGAGATCACAATCTATGACCGTGTTCAGTTCATGCACTGTAGCACTGATAGTGCTTGGTAGCTTAGTGGCATCACTGGGCATCAGATTGTCAGTGGTAAACTGCAGGTATAACAGGTATAGTAATACCAATGGTGGGCAGCGTAATGCTAGCAGTGGGTATTATGGTTTACTAGTTAACGGAGGTGCTGGCACCTAATTCTGTAGATTTAATTATAATTAAGTTATGCATCCTTCTAGACAAAAATAAGAAGCCAATAAGTTGACAGATCAGATTCAGAGCGCAGGGGCTTGCTTGCTTCGTTTATGTTTTTTGAGTTTGTTAGGGAGACAATGTAATTGGATAATTTTAAGAGACAATGTGTTTGGACTGGCTCATTCTGAGAAACATTAGACCAGACAGGTTTGTGCTTGGACACAGTAGGATTGGATAGGCTTATTTTTGAGACTATGTGATTGAACCTGACCACAGAATATGAAGCCTGTCCAGTTTAGGGTACAGGGTGATAGGACACGCTCCTTTGAGGGGACAGTAAGATTAGACAGGGTCATTTGATAGCGAGTGTAATCAAACAAGCACATTTTGGGGGTTAGAATGAATTGACTGGGTTATTTTGAGAACAGTAGTGGACAGGCTTAAAATCAGGCACAGTGTGACTGGACAGGCTCATAATAGGACATAGTGTGACTGGACAGGCTAATGCTAGGACACAGTGTGATTGGGCAGACTCGTTTTGGGAGGTTGCGTATTTGGAAAAGTTAATTTTGTGGAGCAACGTGACTGAACTGGGAAACTGTTAGGAATGCTGTGATTAAACAAATTGATATTGGGGGGGCAGTGTAATAGAACACAATTTTTGAAAAGTGTGTGATTGGACTATAGGGATGAATGCAATTAATATAATATAATACTAGTGATGTCAATCGATTAATCTGATTAATCACACAATTTATCTGTGATTAATCGTGATTAATCACAAATAACATTAACGTTTTTAAATGTACTTTAACATTCTAATACTGTCACATTTAGACTCCAAATTCATGAAGAAACAACAGATTTATTTAACAGCATCATTTTATGAATGAAAGCAAACCTTCTGATATTAGTGCTGCAACTGACGTCTCTATTAAATTGATTCTTTTTTTTAATAGTAACATTAATTATAGCCATTCAACAGTAGAATTGAGAGCTATCATGTCTAACAGGAAATATACAGACATTGAATGAAGTACCCACTGCTAGCATTACGATGCCCACCATTGGTATTACTATACCTGTTATACCTGCAGTTTATTTTGTGATAACCATTGTTTTACTACAGTAACCATGATTTTTTGGTTTTAACTGTAGTAAAACCATGGTTTTTCCATTTTAACTGTAAAACCATGGTCAATTTTCGTAAGGGAAATGTAGAACAATATCATTATTATATATCATAGATTATACATAAACAAAACATATTTAGCACAACTAAATGAACAGTAGGCAAATAGTGGTAAATAATATTAGCAGCCGTTAAAATTTAGCGTTAGCATTTTTATATGTATTTAGCAGTTTAAAACTTAACAGGATAAAGCAAACCTACCTGCCAGAGGATCGCAGCTGCATGACTAAGTTAACAGTTACAGGACATTACATTTTCATTAATTTGGCAGACGCTTTTATCTAAATCACATTTAACATTTTGTCAACACGCTAAACAGTACTGAAAGCCTAGTTTACCAGGCCATGTTACTAGGAGGATTAAAGCTGAAGTAAACAAGGGAGAGAATGAACAACATGAAATCATTTTTATTTAATAGACATAAAAACAAACAGATATTGGTTAGTATGTTTTGAGATGTTTTTAGAAAGTTGTGATGGATGCTGCACCTCGGTGGATACCTGCGATACAAGAGCAACCAGCCGTCTCCATTCTTCCATTATTAGTTGTAAGGATCCGGGATTGTTTGCTCCACTTTGACGGGGATTCACATTTGCTTTTAAAAACACGAATTCATTGTCTATGTCATGAAAAATATTCACCAGACCTGTTTTAATGGTGTTTTGAGTGTGCTCCCGCGATGTTTTCCTAATAAAACGGAAGCCTCAAGACAAAAAGGAAGTACGTTACATCGTTTACTTCCGCGTTGATGAGGTGGATAGAGTCACTGAACCACTGCTCTTCAATAAAGAGAGAGACAGAGGGTGTCCTCTGTATTGTGTGTGTGTGGATGTATTGAGCCGGATTGTCAGTGGATTTTGCACTTGATAACTGGGGTATAGTAGACTCTACAGAACTCTAATAGAGTGCCATATCTCAGATAAAAGTATTAGAGTCACATCTCTCTCTCTCCATCTCTCTCTTCGGGCATCTGTCGGGGTTTATTTCTGTCTTCTATTTTCTCTTGTTACTGATTTGATAACGTGAAAAAAATATGGAGGGATTACAGTAGTGTGCACAGCCTTGGCACAATTTATAAAAAAAATTGACCATTATAGTAGACATTATTGTCATATAGGTTTCGATAGAAAATACAAGTATTTCGAAAAGCTATGAATAGGGATGTAACAAGTCACCAAAAGCTGGTCGAAAATCAATTATAATATGTGACAATTTAAGTCAGTTGAGAAGTTAATTGAAATGCAATACATGTTTTGAACACCAGGGGCAACTGTGTTTCGTGCAAACTTGGTAAACGTTGAAATAATGATGTTTCTTAAAAAAAGAAACATTCCAAGTTAGAAAAAGCTAATTTTTTATTTGATTTGGAATTAGTTTTAAACTTGCAATTTAGTTTTGTTATTTGACAAAAAATAAATTTTTCTTTTACAAAGAAATGTGGAGCATTTGAGAAATAATAAAAGGCAGTTGTTCATTTCTAATTTGTCTCAACTCAATGTGGAAAGAAATCGTGAAAAATGTTATCGCATCATGAGCTGAGCGAACATCGCTATCGTGAAATCAACGTCTCTCCAAGACATCCATAGAAGTCGATTTTGCAAATGTGAGGTAAAGGGTGGCTACTTTGAACATGCTAGAATAAGGGTGTCACACTGGTATTGTCAATAACCGTAATAGCAAAAACACAATTATTGGTACCGGTATTTTATCGTGATGATACTGTTATTGTGATTTATCATGGACACGATAACCACATAATGAAAATCTGTTATTGTGACAGCCAAAGGTGTAGTCTAGTTTTTTGAAGTGGGTATACTCAGATTTTTCCCTCCCAACCTACTCACCCGTCCCAGATCGAAAGCTCATGAGCACCACCACACTCACGAATGCATAGAGTATTTATCTTCTGTCAATTTTCAATGCAAAAAAAGCCCAGCTATAAAGTAATTTATTTGTGATAACCTATTTCTATATAAACCCTGCTAAAAATAGAAACCATTACATAAATTCTATTGGTTTCCATTAAAATACCATTATGAAGTCTTTTGTTAACCCTTTGACTGCCCTGCACTTGGGTTCTTCCTCACCACGACCCTGACACAATTTAATACGCCAACAATCCCCTTACAGTTATGTTAACGATAACAAATATGCTAATTTTATTAAAGAATACGCAGTGGTTTTAAAAGTGGGGGTGCACCCCCGCAACGCTATCGCGACGTAGGGGGGGCCACGTACAGCATAGCATGAACCTCGTCGGGCTCATTTTCTGTAACACCTGCTGCAGCTGTATGGGATAAACTTCCCGCCAAAAGTATTGCAGGCATATTTTAGAAAATAATAAGCATAAATAAAAAAAATAAAAAAACCACGAGTCAGAACTTTAAACACATTTTAAATTATATGGCACAAAATTAATACATAAAGACAAAGTTGTCCAAATCGCACACAAAATAATGTTTTCCTTGGTTGTTTAACTCATTTTTTGGGGTTCTCTGATATTTTCTGCTTATATTTTCATTTTTTTTATACACATACGTTATTTTTTCTCGCTTGTTTATCCACGTTCTGCTTGCTTTTCAAATGCTGCAGTTCGAGTTTCATGGTAATTAGGGTGGGCTTTAGCGTCACCATTGGTCCACTAGTTCTAGATTGACAGCTCTTCCTCTAGCCAATCATTCGAAGAGGGTGTTGACATCACTCCAAACGCGGCTCGCGGCATACACTTGAAATTATAAAAAGTACTTTCTTTTTTGTTTTTGAGCAGAGTAAGGAGGTAGAAAGGAATCAATTAAACATTGTATTTCTGTTCACTGGTGATCTATCAATCATATTCAATATCTTGTGTGTTTTAACACTTTTTTATTTTTTCTTTAATTTATAAAGGGTTTCGGCAAAACATTAACTCAGAGCAAAAAACAATGATATTTGGTTTAGAACCTATAACTTTACATT
Source organism: Triplophysa rosa (assembly GCF_024868665.1). Classification (NCBI taxonomy): domain Eukaryota; kingdom Metazoa; phylum Chordata; class Actinopteri; order Cypriniformes; family Nemacheilidae; genus Triplophysa; species Triplophysa rosa. The sequence continues at coordinate 4,117,248 of NC_079890.1, forward strand.
TATGGATATAACTTTATCCAAGCAAGCACAGATTCTGATAACATTGTCCAATGTAGTGAAGCCAATGTTGGAAAAAAAATTCTTCCATTAACCTAGAATATTGTAGAGATGACTTTGTAAGGTGTAAAAGTTAAGGAGATATTCCTTTAATTACCCTCAAATATTCTATACGAGTAATATTAACGTAGACTAATATATCAAGTAGACCAGCCCTATGCTAGGATAAAAAAAATATTTATTTTGGATGCTTTTAGTTACAACATAATTCTTATAATTACAATTGGATTACTTCATGTTTTTGATGAGTATGCTAATATTCTAAAAACTGGAAAAGTTAAATAAAAAAGTTAGTGAATGGAACAGAAACCGGAGCCCAGTGCTGTTTCAGCATAGCATAGCATCATGTCCTCTTATTTTAGGGGGGTACCAGCATCCAGTGCCAAAAGTGTTTTACGATATTAAATAAATAAATGGTGACAGTGCCACCTATTGGTAAAAAATTATAAGCAATTGTTTTGCATGTATTGCTTGTGTCTTTTATAATATTGTTCTTACAATCATTTTAAGAGTACTAAATTAAATCAATTTGGTGAGTTTGGCCCTGTACTTGCTGGATGCATCAATATTTTAAATATCACGACCAGTACAAAAACAATGTTCTGCTTATATTTCATATTGATATGCCAAATTGCTGTGTTGCTTGCCAGCCCTAAAGGTCCTACAGATAATTAAGTATATTACTAAATAATTGTAATGAATAATATCAGTAAGTTTGTATTGAACATTTTTGAACTGTTTATTTATTTTCCATGGCTATCTGTCATATTGATGTTGCAACTATTTAAAAAAAGCAAAAAGCCACTTGGGGTCTTGCCTTAGTTGTTGTAATTTGACCACAGTTAGGACGGTGAATGAATTGTAAATATCTTCAGGAAACATTTTTGGGTTTTTAACTGGTCAATTGGAACAAACAGTCCAAAGCTTTTCAGCAAAAAAACAGATCTAGGTTTACGATTCAGCATTACAAGCAAATTACTAAACAAACACTCATGTTCACAAAGTGCCTGATTTGAAATTCTCTTCTCGCACACACATTTTACCATCTGATGTGATCTATTATTCTCTCTCATTCTGCCTGCAGACTTCTGCAGTATAAATAATGTAGCAGACAGAACAGACTATCCCATTCAGAGTCCTGAAACTGCAAAGTCTTTCCACAACACGCTCACACACACATGCAGTTCTACTGCGTCAAATCAGGGACCTCGTTTCCAACACATACACAGTCAAAATGATTTTCCTTCAATTACTTTGACAAAAGTCTTCAGAATCAGTCTTACCTCACAAAACATCAAGTTTGTTAAAAAGTTTTGAATGTTTAGTTGATTCGTTACATTTAGCAAAGGAATACAAGAAAGCATCTTACCTTTAAAGTCCCAGTGAAATAAAAAATGACAATGCTAATTTTTTTCATGAAATATTGTATTGTTTAATGTAAATAGTTTATCAATGTGGGTCATTCTCTTTTTAAAAATCGTGTGCCCTCATAATCTTTAGTTAAAATCTGAGAATGCACTTCCGTCCAGTAGTGACTATCCATCTTAAATGACGTATGTTAAACTGCTTGGGCGGAGCATCCATTAACCACTCCCCTTAAACTGTCAGTCTGCTGCCAGTTCCATTTCAAAATGCAACGGCTGTTTTTATACATCCAATCAAATCGCAGAGAAAGACGAAAGCGACGCTCACTATTTTTCTCATTCAAAATTCCATTCCACTTGGAAATGCGTCAAAATATGGTTTAAAAACGATCGCAACTTCCGGTTTGCGGAGACTTTAAACTTAGCACTTTTCTGCGAGTCCTTTACAATATCTGCTTCCGCACATTCTGCATTTCTACCTGACGCACATTGTCCAACTTCTGTCCAGAAAATCTGTCTGGGTTCATTGTGCTTTTCAGACGGGATTACATTAGTTTTATTTTAGAAGTAATTAAAGAGTAACTATTACAATGTCCTTAAAATGACATGTGGTGTGTAAAATGGTGTGTAATGTTGCTGTGTGTGAATGTAAGCAGCCTGCCAAGTTGTAAAGCTGAAAGTGAACGAATAACACAGTTATTGGCTTGGGAAAAAAGGAGTCGACTCTGAATCACGCGAACAAGTCATCTTTCGTTCTAATTTCAGCTCAGGGTCAGATTTGCGTCACTCCGTGTAATGCCCGCCTACTTATACAAGTAGCTCTTTGAGAGGATATATTGTGCTGATAATACAGTGTTTTGGGAATATCGGTTTTTATCTCGCTTCACACTCCTGGGAAATATCTTTTTGCAATGTTTTTTACGCATTATTAACTTTTGATTAGACCATATAAGTTTTTATCTCCTATACAAATGTAATAGCTTAAAACACCTCTATGTCTAATGCTTTTTTAAAGCCAATATTTTGTTAATATCTTGAATAGCACGCTCTCTGTTGATTCTGTCTGATCAGATGTGTTGTCATTTGGTACAAGAATCTGGTTTCACTTCAACTCATGCTATTGTATGTAGTGATAAAGAATAACTTGCCCAGGTTACTGCTCACATAAATGCTAATGCCATAGTTATTAGGGTAACATTTATCTCAGTTTTTAATGATGGGTGTTATTGTGTGTAAAAAGTCTTTACTTTGCCAAAGCATTGAAACATTACATGTATATTCTCTGTCTCGTTAGGTTCGGTTGCTGGTGGAGTTAATTTGGCCTCTGTTTCTGTTCTTCATTCTTGTGTCGGTCAGATCCACCAATCAACCTGCTTACAAAAGACAGTGTAAGTACAGTACAGCTCTACTGTACATTTCCAGCTGCTTCAAACGCATATTTCAATTATGTCAATTAAGAATTATGAAAGCAAACTGTTGTAGATTACACTGTGTTGTATATATTATAGAATACTAGAAGAATCATGTTTTATTATTATAACCAGTATTATTCCTTTTCCATTTCACCTTTTAGGTCACTACCCCAATAAGCCCCTCCCCTCGGCAGGTGTGTTGCCATGGCTACAGGGCATGCTGTGTAACATACAGAACCCATGTGTGGATCATCCGACGCCAGGTGAAGCACCAGGACAGGTGAACAACTTCAATGACTCCATGTAAGTGTCAGAGTACAAAGGCACAGATAGAGACACATATTCAAATGTACCTTTTGAAACATGAAACGTTGTTGTTTCTCGTGTTTGTTTAGACTCACAAAGGTTTTGATTGAGGTTCAGTCACTCCTGGCAGACCCCGCCCTCTTTAGCAGCCTCAAACTGCTGTCCGGAGATGTTGGCCAATGGGATTCCATCCTGCAGAATGCCAATCCAGACAGAGGTAACTATATGTACTAGAAATGAACGACTTTCTGAAAATAAAATCCCACGAAATACTAGAAAAGAATAAAACTGTAATAATCATTATAATGTGAAATTAAAGGGATAGTTCACCCAAAAATGACATTTCTGTCATCATTTACTCACCCTCAGGTAGTTCCAAACCTGTAAAAGTTTGTTTTTCCACTGAACACAAAGAAAGACATTTGGAAGAATGTTTGCAACCAAACAGTTCTGGGGCACTATTGACTATACCTTAGTAGGACACTACTCTGGCAGTCAATGGTGCCCCGCATTTCTCAAAATATCATATTTTGTATTCAACAAGTATTTTATACAGGTTTGGAACAACTTAAGGGTGAGTAAATGATGACAGAATTTACATTTTGGAGTGAACTATCCAGGTAAATAAATTCACTTAAAAAAATGAATCTGGTGTTACACTTCTTTACATTTTTAATACAATTAAATGAACATTTAACAATTAAATTAAATATGTATGAAACATTTAAAATTTCATATAACAATTGTATTTTATATAACAATCACATTTATGACAGCACAGGCCATTTTAGGCCAGTCAGATGGTCGGTATTTTTGTCAAGAACAGATTTAAACAAGCCCTCTTCTTGTCTCCTTGATGGAAGACACTTATTTGACAGCATCTGTCGTTGCACCATCATTTTACGGTAGATTCAAACACAGCTCATCCAATTATAATTTTGAATCAAATCTATACAGCGAAGTATAATTCAACTGATTGTTGAAGTCCTTTCTGCTAATTAAAGTTCATGCCCCTCTGTTTCTTCACAACGACATCCTCACAGACCCAACGCAGACACACGCTCGCGTTCTTCAGGGTTGGCTGACAGCAGCGCCTGAGCAATTTACAGCCGCGTTTTGATTCGGAGGAGCACGTCGTATATCTCTGCTTTGCCGTTGTTTGTTGGTACCGTTTAGTCTAATGATATTCAGATTTGAGAGCAAGCTCATTTGCAAATAGGCTGAGGTGCGTTGTGTTGTCGGGACATGGCCACCGCTGCAGGCAGATTTGCATTCTGGGGTCTTGAACTTGTATTATACGAGATTAAATTCATCAGGAGATCTAAGAGGAAGTAATTAACTCGCACCGCTGCCAGATACTCCGAAACGTGGGGTCGTCGCTCGGCCCAAAGAAGCGGCCAATCGGCGCAAGGCCCGGAGTACAGCGGCCAATCGGAACGCGGGGAGCATGAGGTGACACGACGGCTGGCAGCGATGATGAAAGCGTAAGGTGATGACTTCAATCTCTCTCAAACAGAGCTCAGCGTGTGCGGCCTGTTTAAGAGGATTGTTGATAAGATTGGGAGTGTAATGACGTGCCCCTGGTAATCAGCGTGGTGGTCTGATAGCAGTCACATCCGTCGTGCTCGTGGGTCCTAATTAGCGCTCTGGTGTCGCAGCTCGTTACATATTAGCCGGGTTAGGTTCTCTCTGTATTTGGATATCCACGCTAAGCCGTCCATTCATGTGAATAAAAACACCTCTCTCTGGGGGGCAGTGAGACCTCCATCAGGCCGTTATATGCAAACACAAAAGCTTTCGTAGGCCTAATTGGCTTTCATGTTACAGGTGTGTGTATGGGATATTTGTAGTTGCACGAAGATGAAGCTGTGCGCTTCATTATAGCTAAATGAGTGTTTAACAGGCTAACACGTGTTTAATAAACCTTAACCTATCCTTCAATCACCACATCAGTTTATACAGAGATGCAGCACACGCAGCCGTCTACGGCGTTTATGTTCAGCACGTCGAAACTGATCTCAAGGGAAAGCGTAATTGTTTAACAAGGTGACAATTGTGTCTGACTTCCTGGGATGTAAATCGTACAATTATTTTTATTTGAAAAAAGTAAACAAGAGGCTTTAAAATATAAATGTGTTTAACCTGTTTACTCGTTCACTATGTCGTGACTGTTAGACAGTTCACTATTAGAAGGAAGACTCATCAAAAATGAGATCCTCCTGACCATATTTCACACTTCATATAATCCTGTTGACCATTTGGATTTAAAATGGATTTTTATTTGAAAACACTAAAGGCTGGACTTCAATGTTCTGTGTTAATGTCTTTGTTTCTCTCTGTCTCAGGTCAATCCATTCCACTGCGCAGTCTGCTAAGAAGCAACGAGACGTTTTCAGAATATCTGATGAACAGCTTGTCCGTGCCAAACACAACAGCCGCAAACCTGATGAGGGTGAAGGTTCGACTCGGACAGGTACGTCGTGATGGAGAGAGAAAAAGATGACACACTGCATTTTGGCATTTGAATTGTGTGCCGAGTTACTATGCAGAAACGCACTTTTTTGAAAAAGTTCAAATGCTTTTAAAAGTGTGGTTTTTCAAGAGATGTTTGTCATTTGACGTGTGTGCTTTGTGGTTTTGTGCGGATAAGAGCTAAGAGTATCATTTCTAAAACCACATTGGTAGGAAAATGCCTAGCTTATGGGGTTTAAACCTAAACTCAAGACCAGACCAAACCAAGACTCTTTAAGACCCAGAGCAAAAGGCTGCATTTTCTTTCTGAAGATCCTATTTGAGAGTAACTGGCCTGAGTGGTGAGTTTTTTCTGCTGGGTCTTAATGTTTTGCTCTGGATCTTGAGTTTTTTGCTTTGGGTCTCAAGTAAGTTTTGGCCCTTGGTTTCGCTGTTTTAGTTTTTTGCTTTAGATGTTTTCTACACAAAGCCCTGAGGATATGGGTAGCAACCACAGAATCCAGAAAACACGTTGATGTTAAAGAGAAAAAAAAGCTATTATGAAGCTGTATTTTCTAAATTGTATTGTAATTCCAACAACTGAAAAGGTCACGCTGTGGCGTATCGATCTTCTATTGGTCACACATCGTCACATGACACAAATTTGTCACCAAACTTGACCTTTGAAACGCAGTGTAAGGTGAAATAATATCGTGACCTTGCATTTCTGGTCTACTGCATTTGCATGTAAATGGAAAGAAAAGTCTCGGGTGACTGCAGAATGAATCTTTTCAGTTGATTTTAAATGATTTTCACAAAGTGTCCTGACCAGACACAGCATGACCTCACAACAAGTTTAAGGTGTTTTTCCACGTTATGAGTTACTGTTATTTATATTTTATTTAGAAAAGACTCATTTATTTGTATATTTATTTAATTATTTGTACTAATTAAAGTAAAACTACTCAACAGTAATTCAAATCAAACACTAATTGATCGATTGCCTTGATCTACCGGTCTAACTTAAGTTTGGGCTACATATTGTTTGTTTGCTCTCTTTCTCTAGATCCCTGCGCTGTCAGGTGGGGGTGATTTGCGCTCTGTGCTCTGCAGCGCATCTGTTGACCGCATCCTGGAGTTTAATTCTGTCTCTCAAAAAGAAGAGTTCAACAACGTCACATGTTCATTGACAGCCGATCAACTTCGCACAACCTCACAGGTTTTCTCGCAGAACCTCGACAACATGAAACTATTAGCAGCTGTGAGTGAATTTCCCTCGATTAAAAAATCTTCATCAGTAAACGTAATTTTAGAGCAAGCCTATTCCGTTTTTTTTAATCCAGTCCAAAACAAGAAGAAGATTTGTATTCACCGGAGCCGCATAATGTGGCAAAGATTTAAAGTCTCTGACTAGGTTTGGGATTTTATGACCTCATTTATTGGACACGGGTGAACAGAGAAAATCTGCTTTCTCTCTCTCGCTCTCTCTCTCTCTCTCTCTCTCTCTCTCTCAAGAAGCGTGTGTATTTGTATGTGAATTATTTCACTTTCATTCTATTGAGTGTCTTTTTTTTTAAGCTGATTTCCCAATAATGCAGAATGTTTCAGGGGCACAGGTTCAGTTTAAATATGTTTTTGTTGTTTTGAGCTCCAAGACACTTGACCTGGTAGCAGCACTGTTCTGTTTCCATTCTGTAAATGTAATTCCCTTTTTGTCGGTCTCTCGACGTTTGACTTGAGAACCTATCATCTTCCGACTAACTTTGAAAAGGCCAATGAAATTGGCGAATGAAATTTGCATGCCAGACTCCGCCCCGGATATCTGGGTATAAAGGGGGAACGGCGTGCTGCATTCATTCACCTTTTGTTCTTCTGAGCCTTTGATCTTATGATCTATATCGATCTACCGATCTCAAAAGACTGCTGGAATTTTTTTTATGACGTGGTGCAGCGGACTGTCCCTTCCTGCAGCGACTTCCCCTGGGCGTCTCGGCAGTTCCAGAGGTGTTTTCTATCTAAAAGAGCAAATTTCTCCAGCGTGGCATGTCCCGCTGTTCTCGTGGGTGCAATACACTCATTGAGGAGGGTTACGGACACCATGTCTGCCTCAAGTGCTTGGGTGTCTGGCACGCTGAGGCAGCCTTCGTGGATACGTCCTGCCCGCACTGCGGGGGGATGGCGATCCAGACATTGTGGTCATGGGTGGCTGTGTTCTTTTTGGACCCAGCCACCACCTCGTCTGCTTCCCATTCCGTGACAGCAGTGGCTACGGCCCTGCAGTCCGATACGGCGAGCAGCGAGGGTGATATGGGGATTACCGTGAGCGTTAACCGTGAGGTGCCGTATTTGCCGAAAGTGCATGAGGAACTCAGTAACTCACCTTTTCGGCGCGCTCCCGTCAAACTAGTTCCATCGCCCTTACTTCCCTCGATGGTGGGGCAGCTAGAGGCTATGTCAATGTGTCCCAGGTGGAGCGTGCCGTTGCGGTACATCTGTGTCAGCAGACGGCGGCCACCTGGAGAGGTCGACCTAGACTCCCGTCCAAAGCGTGTAAGTTTCTCTGGTGTCGAAGGCTTACACTGCTGCGGGCCAAGCTGCCTCCTCTCTCCACGCCATGGCCATCCTACAGGTCCACCAGGCCATGGCGTTGAAAGAGCTCCACGAGGGTAAGACCGACCCAGCGCTCATGCAAGAACTCCACACCGCCACCGACCTCGCGCTACGGGTGACCAAGGTGACCGCACGGGCCCTGGGTCGGGCGATGTCCACACTTGTGGTCCAGGAGAGACACCTCTGGCTGAACCTTGTGCAGATGCGTGACGCCCTCATCTCGCAAGGGGGCTGTTCGGCAATACTGTCGGAGACTTCTCCCAGCAGTGAAGAAGCAGACAGAGTCATTAAACATATCCTGCCCCGGCGCGACTCGGCCACCTTCTGGCTGTCGAGATCCCATGCGGTGTCTGCTCCCCAGCAGCCCTGATCCTCTTCGACTCTGGCACCACCCACCCAGGCGGCCCCCGGAAGAAGACGTCGACGAGGAGACCAACGCCCGTCAGGACCGCTTTTGCTTCCGCGGTGACTGCTGACAGGGCGTTGGTCTCCTCCTCGACGGAGGTGACGAAGTCCCTGTGATCCACACACATCCCGGGCGACCTGAACCAGACAGCCGACACGCTCTCTCGTCAGTCGACGCCTCGTGGAGAGTGGCGACTACACCCCAGAGCAGTCCAGCTCATTTGGGTGCAGTTCGGGCAGGCACAGGTAGACCTGTTCGCCTCCCTGGACACCACCCATTGCCCGCTATGGTACTCCCTGTCCGAGGCCCCGCTCGGCACGGATGCCCTAGCACACAGCTGGCCGCGGGACAAGTGGACGTACGCCTTCCCCCCTGTGAGCCTTATTGCACAGGTCCTGTGCAAGGTCAGGGAAGAGGAGCATCAAGTGTTACTAGTTGCACCATACTGGCCCAACCGGACTTGGTTCTCGGCGCGAATGCTCCTGACGACAACTCCCCCCTGGCCGATTCCCCTGATGAAGGACCTTCTTTTGCAGGGGGAAGGGCACGTTGTGGCATCCGAGACCAGACCTCTGGAACCTCCACGTCTGGACGGGACGAGGAGACGAGGAGATCCTGAATGGCCTACCCCCAGCGGTGGTTGAGACCATTACTCAGGCTAGGGCCCCTGCCACTAGGCGGCTGTACGACTTTAAGAGGCGCCTCTTCTCGTCCTGGTGCTCTTCTTGAGCAGAAGACCCGTGGAGATGCTCGATGGGAACGTGCTGTCCTTTCTACAAGAGAGACTTGAGAGAAACCTCTCCCCTTCCACACTGAAAGTGTATGTAGCCGCCATCGCCGCTCATCACGAACCAGTTGCTGATAAGTCTCTAGGACAGCACGACCTGGTCATTAGGTTCCTAAGGGACGAGAGAAGGCTGAATCCGCCTCGTCAGCGCTCCGTACCCTCTTGGGACCTTGATGTGGTCCTGGCGGGTCTCCAGAAGCCCCCTTCGAGCCCCTGGGAGATGCCGCTCTTTCTCATATTACGTTGAAGACGGCTCTCCTGGTGACACTCGCCTCCATCAAGAGGGTAGGGGACCTACAAGCATTCTCCGTGTCCACAGATTGCCTAGAATTCGGGCCTGGAGACTCTCACGTTATCCTGAGACCCCGGTTCGGCTACGTGCCCAAGGTTCCCACCACTCCTTTTCGGGACCAGGTGGTGAACTTGCAGGCAGTCCCCACCGGGGAGAAAGACCCAACCTCATTGTGTGTTGTCAGGCTCCTCAGCCCAAAAGGTGAATGAATGCAGCACGCCGTCTCCCCTTTATACCCGGATATCCGGGTGGAGTCCGGCATGCAAATTTAATTCGCCAATTTCATTGGCCTTTTCAAAGTTAGTCGGAAGATGATAGGTTCTCAAGTCAAACCCCATCTGTCGGTTTGACACAACGTCTCATTCCCTCCATCAGGGAACAGAGGTTACATCCGTAACCAAGACGTTTTTACTGTCTCAATGAGAAAACACTCAGCAGCTCAGAATTTTCATTTTTGGTTGAACCATCCCTTTAATCTCTTAATACATGTGTCAATTATAAATGTAAAGCAATTTTTAAAACACTTTTGAACAAATTATCATCTCAATGTGTATATCTCCAGTACTCCAGTTGGGTTTTATATAAATTTTACAAATTTTCCACTCCATCAACATAATATGCAGTTAACTGTCTTAAACCGAAAAATAATTAATTCGTAATTTAACTCTTTTTTTGCCCACTCAGCGAATGTTGCAAGAATGCATTTGAAATCTAAGACAGATTATCCATGTATTGGGTTTAATTATAGTAATAAAAATCTGTTATTAGTTTCTATCAGGGCATAAAGTTGTCTATTTCAAATCATGTGTTGATGAGTTTTTACACCTCTAATTACTTTGCATTACTGTGTCACCTGCCATTATTTAATAAATATACTGTAGTATGGTAAGTACCCAACTGGTATTGACAATAACCGTGATATTAAAAACTAGGGTTATTAATATCATGTTAATTCCACATATGTGATAATAAAATAAGTAATTTGTCACTCATTTCAAGTTTTGCCTTACAATAAGACACAATGGTTACAAACTCTCTCGCTAATCCTTTCACTCAAATTTTAAGTTGATTTGTCATTTTTTTAAAAATTCAAAAACTATTGTTTTTTATTGTGCATTACAATTAATATCAATCAAACTGCAGTTGGTTTGTATTGATTTAAGCCACAATGACTCAAAAAATACAGCTAACTAACACAATAAACCACAATAAAAACATCATAACATCATAAAAAACTTTTTAAAACGGAGTTATCTCATTTTGGAACCAAACTCTTCATTTGTTTATTTAAAAAAATGAAATCAATATTGAAACCTGGTCTCATAGGAAATACGTACCTCTGTACACTTTTTGCAGCGCCACAAAATACGTACCATCAGGTACATATTGCAACCCGCAATAACAATTTCCAACAACTATAACGTTGACAACACCATATTGCAGATCCCCTTCTCCGTCCGCCACAAACTCTGATCCGGACCCGCTTAGGGCAGTGACAGAATTCAAAAAGTGTACAGAGGTACGGATTTCCTATGAGACCAGATTACAATATTGTTACTGTGATTTTTTGGTCACAATAACCATGAAGTGAAAATTTGATTTCTTGACAGCCCTACCGAGTAGCTATATAAAAAGACTTGACTGCGTTCTGCCATGGAATTCCATCAACCATCATTACGTGGTTTACATGGTTTGGGACAGATAAATCAATGGGAATTCCAGAATAAACCAGCAACTAACCTGTAAATGTATTTTTTACTGTGAATTTAACACTGTGATTGTGCAGATGTCACCACTGAAATCGGAAGCAGAATAATTTCAATAAAGAAAAGCCATTTGTATTTGAATCCTTTGTGCAGATACAGACACGCACAAATGTTTCTCTTCCTCCTCTTCCCTCCTCTATCTGAACCCCCTATACTGTTAAAGTAATCATTATTGAGTGTGTGAAGGTCAGGCAGATAGACGCAGAGATAGTGTCGGCTGTGAGGACAGTGAATGGGGTTTATTAAGGTTGTTTTAACTGCATGACATCCTGACTCAGAGAATAAGCTGGGAAAAATTAATGACCTTTATAGATTTAACTGCACTTAGCTTCACTTCAGTTATACAGTCTTAATCTTTGGCTCTGTGAAGCAGCGCCCGTGTAATACACTATTAAGCTCAGCAGAAATGGCTAATACTGAAAATGATTTCTTTCTGCTTCAGCTTCCATTAGCGCTGGATCTGAACCGGTTCGAGGTGGCCACACTTATGACTCAAACCAGCGGTCACATCTCTCCGCTGATGGCTGGGGTGAGTTTCCTTCAGTCACCTAGAAATGTACTGGTTTTCTCATTTAAAAGATCTGCTGCACTTTCCACTAAAAGGAGGTTCCATTTTTAAAGCATTGTTCTTCTTATTCCTACAGTGAGAACTATGTTAGACAGACTGGCGTAAAATTGGGATAAGAAAGTAGCTTGTCTTATTTTTCCCCATTAGAAAAAAATAACAAGTATTTTCTAAAAAATGTCATGAAAATGCATTATTAAATAATAAAGAAAGTGATTCAGTTTAAACAAACTGTTGTATTGATGGCCTTCAGCTGCAATAGCCTATATAACGTTTGACTCTCTATTGCCATCTCGGTATGAAACATAAAATTACAGTTATCTTGTCTACGCGCGTTGAAGTCAAATGAGATCAGACTGACATTTCCTGCAAAATCATACCCGACAGCTGAACTTATAAATAATTATTCAAAACTTACAGCTTTGTTTATTTTTAATGAAAAGTTACAGATTGCAGCTTTAACGTGTTTCAAAACACCCTCATTATGCAAAGTGTCAGGAATCGTCCAAGAGAGAGAGAACCCAAACGCAGGAAGCGGTACAAAAAACGTAGACTTTTAATAATCAAAATAAAGACCCACGATGGGGAAACTAGAACACAACAAACCAAGTACAACAAGGTGCAAAATAAAGAACTCCCACGACTCAACTCAACTCACTTTTATTGTCACATCACCACGTGTGGTGAGTGAAAGTCTTGGGTGCGTACTCCATACAAAGTAGAATGCAGTTGGACAGACAACTGTATGACAAACAACTGTATGACTTTACAAACTTAAGTGACAGTATGTAGTGCAGACGAACAGTGCAAAGTATAAATAGACAGACTGTACAAAAAAGACAATATACATTACACACATATGGACAGTATATACACAATATACACAAGATATACACATAAGACATTGGACATACACATTAAATATGCAGGTGTACACATGAACGTGTATGTATAATGGATCAACCATATAGTGCACATAGTACAGATATAGGTATGTAAATTTGGTAATGGATGATTATTGCATTAGGTGCAATGCATGATGCATTACAGTCCATGAAACTAGTGCATGGTAAAAAGAAGTGTGAGCGTGTGGAGTGTGTCAGATTTTGATGTTGAGCAGTCTAATAGCCTGAGGAAAAAGCTATCCTTCAGCCGGTGTGTGGGACCGGGTGCTCCGGTATCATCTGCCCAAAGGCAGCAAGGAGAGCAGCCTGTGATTCGGGTGGCTGGAATTACTGATGATCTTCCTGGCTTTCCTCATACACCACCTGGTGTAGATGTCCTGGAGAGAGGGAAGCTCATCTCCCACAACCCTCTGCAGTGCTTTGCGGTTGCCAGCGGTGCTGTTTCCATACCAGGCGGTAATGCAGCCAGTTAGAATGCTCTCAACTGTGCATGTATAAAAGGTTCTGAGGATTTTTTGGCTCATCCCAAACTTCCTCAGGCGCCTGAGAAAAAAGAGGCGCTGGTGTGCCTTCTTTAGCACTGCATCAGTGTGAACAGTCCAAGTGAGATCGTCAGTGATGTTGACCCCAAGGAACTTGAAGCTGTTTACCCAATCCACAGGTGTCCCGTCGATGGTGATGGGGCTGTGTTCCTTGTCCTGCCTCCTGAAATCCACCACCAGCTTCTTGGTTTTGTTGGTGTTGAGCAAGAGATGGTTCTCCTAACACCTGTGTGTCAGACTGCATACCTCCTCTCTGTAGGCCGACTCGTCATTGTTAATGATCAGGCCTATCACTGTCGTGTCATCGGCGAATTTCACAATGACGTTAGAGCTGTGTGTGGCAATGCAGTCGTCTATATATAGGGAGTAGAGGAGTGGGCTTAGGACGCATCCCTGGGGAGCACCGGTGTTGAGAGTCAGTGGGGAGGAAGTATTGTGTCCTATTCTGATAACTTGACGTCTGCCTGACAGGAAGTCCAGAATCCAGTCACACAGGGATCTGTTTAAACCCAGAGCCTGGAGCTTCAAACCAAGTTTGGTCGGCACTATGGTATTGAATGCTGAGCTTTGCGAATGTTCACCCGTCGGAAGGATCGGGTTACATCCGCTACGGAGCAGCGGGTGCGCTCTCTGTGTAGTGGTTGTTTTGCACTTCGAAGCGAGCGTAAAATGAGTTTAGCTCGTCCGGTAGAGAGGCAGCAATGTTCGCAGTGGTTGTTGTGTTCCCGCTGAAGTCTGTGATGTTACAGATGCCCTTCCACATGCTTCTCGCGTCGTTGGTTTTAAACTGTCCTTCTATTTTGCCTCTGTACTCACGCTTGGCAGATTTGATCATTTTCCGTAGAGAATAATTAGCCTGCTTGTGATCTGTTTCGTTGCCGGTGTTCTGCCAATTTATGCTACCCTGTCAAATTTTGCTACCTCCATACAAAACAGGACTAACCCCTCCCCCAACCCAACCCTTAACCCCTCCCGCAACCAAATCACAACACAACAGTAGCAAAATTCTATGGGTAGTATAAATTGACAGAACACCGGATTTAAAAGCTTTAAAAGGTTCGTGCTGATAATGCTGTTCGAACATCGCCATTAATCCACGGTTTTTGATTGGGGTAGATGCGGATTGTTGTGGCACCACGTCTTCTATACACTTCCTGATAAAGCATGTTACGGTATCCGAGTAAGCCTCGATGTCGTCATCAGAAGCAGGCCAGAACATTTCCCAGGAAACGTGATCAAAACAGTCTTGTAGTATAGAGTCTGAATTGTCCGACCAGCAGTGAATCGTCCTTAGGGCTGGCGCTTCCTGTTTTAACCTCTGTGGGCAGGAGCAGAACCGAAGCGTGGTCTGATTTTCCGAAAGCTGAGCGGGGGAGGGATTTGTAGCCATCCCAGAAGGGAGAGTAGCAGTGATCCAAAACATGGTCCCCACGTGTGTTTGTGGTGATATGTTGAAAGTATTTTGTAGCTATTTTTCTCAAGTTAGCTTTGTTGAAGTCCCCTGTTAAAATAAACGCGGCTTCTGGGTGTGCGGTTTCCTGCTCGCATATGGAAAACCGCACAAACAGAGCAACAGGATAATCAAACAAGAACACGGCAAGGTACACTGGCGGAAGGCAAGGTACATAACATGACATAGCAAAACGAAACAGCACAGGACAGCAAACACAAGGGTATTAAATAGGGGAACTAACAAGGGATAATTACACTAGGCAGGTGTTGGGTTAAGGACATATTGTGTTGTTTTACACAACAGTTTTTAGAGTGTAGTTATACTGTCTGAAGCAGCTATATAAATAAAATTTGCTGCCAGTTTGCTCAAAACTAATGTACCGTATCATGTGGTATTAAGACATCAACAGTAATCTCCATTCATAATTTAAACATGGTTAATGTATAAATTATTGTTAATTCAAACTACAACATAGTTTGTGTTTCTATCACGATGGTGTTATTTTTATCCATCATGCTCTGAAAAACATTTTGCTGTTTGGCATTAGCTGGCTTAGCCATCGGGTGAGCAGATGCAGAGCACAGATGGACTTACATTGCGTAGACACCGTGAAGTACACATGCCTCTCATTATTATTAATAGCATCACATAATTATCTCTTATGGGGTTGCCAGTTTAGGTGGTCCCTTGAAATAAATGTATTTACTTTAAATTTGTGGGTAATTTGCTGTACATGTGCATGAGTGTTCGCCAGACATTTCCTAATAACATTTGATTGTATTTTTTGTAGTGTAAGGGGTAATCTTTTGTCCAAAAGGAAGGAAAAATAAGACTAATAAAGTGAATAATAATAGTCAACTAACCCTTTGTCACGGTTTTGTTATGTTGTGTTAGGGTTTTGTGTTCTAGTTTGCCCGAGTTCATTCATTAGTTTCCTTGGTTGTTAATTGCCCCACACCTATTTCTGTTCTCCCTAATACTGCTCCTTGGTCGTGTGCTTACTACGCTACACGTGTGACAGAATATCGGACCGAAAGAAGATTTTAAAGCAGAGTTTTTCCTTTTTTGTCCATTTTTGTCTCCTCTCCCGGTATGGCTCTGCCTGCCGTCCAGCTCCTCTGCCTGGAGCAGATGGACCATTCGCTGGAGGGCCATACCAGGGACTTTTTAGATCTAGCGTGCCTTTCCCACTTCCCTAAGCAGTGTAAGGCACACCTGCCAGCGAACGGTCCCCGAGACGGACTGAAATGGACTGTTTTTCTCTGTCTGCCCCGCTGAGGATGTCTCCAGCCCCACTCCCTAACCAGAGACCAGCCATCACCCGATGCACGGAGCGTATGCGCGTAGAGCTCGAGCCTGCCGTGACACGAGAGCCAGCATGCACAACCATGCCTGAGTCCATCATTGCCCCGGAGCCCGAGCCTGAAGACCTGTCTGACCAGGTGCGTGACCCGTGCGTTGCCGTGGAAGTGCCGGTGGAGATTGACGGCTTCGAGGGAAACCTTGCCCCCCCTCTCGTTGCAGAGGGTGAGCTATTACTGGCCTCTGGCATAATGGACTGGACTAATGAAGAGGTTTTTTGGCTGCTCCCTTCCCCGCTGGTCCCGTAGAGCTCTCCTTCATCTTCTGAGTCTCCGTTGGCCAAGCCCTCCTTCATCTTCCAAGTCATTGCTGGTCCCGCCCAGCTCTCTTTCGCCTCCCAAGTCTCCGCTGGTCCCACCCAGCTCTCCTTCATCAGCCAGCACCTCCTCTCTAGCCTCTAAGAAGGTCCCGCCTAGCCTCCCTCTCCCGCCGCCTCTGTTGCTGCCAGCCAGTCCATCAGCCCTGGGTCCGCTGGCATCTGAAGACCCCCTCAGCTCACCCTCACCACCCTGGCCCCACGGACTGCTACCTCTCCCTGTTGCCTGCCCCTCTTCCACCTCCTGAGCCCCCGGCCTCCTTTCTCTGTTGGACTTTGTCGGCGCGAGGACGAACGTCACGGATTTGTTATGTTGTGTTATGGTTTTGTTCTGTGTTCTAGTTTACCCGTGTTCATTCATTAGTTTCCTTGGTTGTTAATTGCCCCACACCCGTTTCTCCCTGATTACACTTTCCCCACGTATTTAAGCCCTGTGTTTTCTGAGTTCATGGTCTGGTATTATCTTTATGTTAACGTGTGTTTCTGTTTTATACTCTTGTGGATTTATTAAAGACACCCTTTTTGGAATACTACTCCTTAGTCGTGCGCTTACTAGGCTACACACTTGACACCCTTAAACTGTGCATAGTTTACATGGTGAAATAAATAGGCTTTTCAACTATTTAATAGAAAGGTAAAACGCTTCCTACAGTATAGGAAGTATACACAAGTGGCCACTTGATGTAAAAGAAAAATCTGAACTAAAAGTTATTTGTTATTTGTCAGGGTGTGGTAGGGAAGAACCCAAATGCAGGCAGCGGTTAAGGGGTTAACAAGCAAGATTTATTTAAACACAAAACAAAGACCCATGGGGGGGTAAAACAACAATAACGAGGAGAAATAATATGACAGGCAAACAGGAACGTAGACTAACTAACACTGGACTAAAACAACACTTGACAAAACTACACTAGACTAGACTGGGATCACTTACAGACAGGAACAAGACGCAACGTCTTCAAAGACATGGCTCAAATGCAGCAAACAGCAATCGAACAAAACAAGCAAATGGTACAAAACGAACGAGCACAGAACAGCAGACACAAGGGCATTAAATAAGGGAACTAACAAACAAGATAACAATGGGCAGGTGTGGGTAATGAGACACAGGCGGGAAGCTAAACGAGGAAATGAGAGGGGCGGGGCCAAAGACGAGACCGGAAAGAACGCACATTATGTCGTGGCCGGCAATAATATGTTTCTCTCCACACAAAACAAGAGGCTCTGCCATGATTCTGCCACAAGACCAAGAAAGACATGACATGATAAGGCAGAATCATGACAGTTATTATTATGTTACTTTATTGTGGTTGAAATTACATGAGGATTCTTATGTGATGTTTAATTTTTTTATACACAGATATCTAGTTTCCAGACTTCAGCACTGCTGAGTGTGGCAGATTCTTTAGAATTCCAGTCGGATCCGTTAGGCAGCTTCAGTATGCTGATGTGTGGATCAGGCTTTAACTCGACGTCCAACCATACCAGCAGATCAGTCGTCACAACTGAGTCACTCAACTCAAACCAGCAAAACATACGTGCTGCAACAGCTGAGAACTCCAACACAACCAACACGAACGGCAGTAAGAGACGATTCTGAATCAAATGACACAAATCATGGGGATTTGATGGGTTTCTTATAACGTGTCCTTCGGTGATATTACCTTACCTCGTCCATAAAGGTTACATCAGCTGAAAATATATGCTGTTATGGAATCAACAACTTTTACATTTACATTTATGATGAAATGCATGTCTTTTTTTAGTTAGAAAAAAGACATGCACAATTAAACCAGATACATTTGTAAATACAATAAACTAAAGTCCAGTCTCTATCTGGTCTAACAATATGCAAGTATGCAGTATGCACAAATGCAGATGCTTTTAGCCATGCAAGCTCAATTTCAATAATTTTCTGTTCCAAAATTGTGTCAAATATAATCTCTAATGCTTTGCATACATTGCTGTGAGATGGACTGCAGTGGACATTTCCATTAGATGCCCTTTATAGTTTCCACTTTCAGGTCAATTATTGCAATGATGGAGCAACAGATTGAAAATAATAATATAGGATTTGTTTATAATCAAGTCAAGTCATGTTAGTTTTTTGTAGTGCTTTTTACAGCTTGCATTGTATCAAAGCAGCTGTACAAGAAAAAAAAACGCATGTTAATAAAGCAGATTAAAAAGAAATATGAATAACTAAATTCATAAATTCATATTCATATATAAACTCCCTGGTAAGCAATTAGGCTACTCCTCGAATGAAGCCGCATCTACGTTTTAAGGGATTTGTGCACGTTGCATTATTTGTGAGCTTTATATGCGCAATGACGTCTAACCTCCCCGCCAAAGCAAGTAGTCGCTTTAGCATCCGCCGTTTTTTAGATGCAGTAAGGCTTTAAAAAATCACAAGCGGGTTATAATTGATGTGTTTTATGTCATAGAATAAAACGTGAAAATATCTAGAGGTTTTGTTAACCACAGACCTTATTTCAGGCGATTGACCAAAAACCCATTCAAAAAATCCATTAGACTAGGGAGATGGAACCGGAAGTCCTAAAATGCTAACTCACTTCCAGGGTTTGCAAAGAATAATACGTCATCTCTGATGTACTGGATTCCAGTACTTGCATATACTGTATATACTTTCCCATACAAACAGCACATACTGTATAGTGTTTGGGAATGGTTTGCTAGTTTTGATGCAGGATGAGTCCATCGCTTTACATCCAACAATAAAATACAATGACATTGATTATTTTTTACTTGTATTTGTTATATTTTTGATAGGGATGCACCGAGACCGATACCAGTATCGGTATCAGGCCCGATACTAAGGTCAAGAGCTCGTACTCGTAAAAATGCACCGATCCCAATGGTCGATACCTCATGTGACATAACTGACTGAAATTTGTTTTAAAATTTGCTTAGAAAATTATTTATTTTTTCATAATGTATATGAGGTGGAATTGTAATCATGAAGCTATTCTATCTGTCTCACTGTGTTGTGAAAAGGTACAGGCATTGGTACCGGCGATACCCGTTCTTTAAAAAATGGTATCGTATAAACGTGCATCCCTAATTTTTGATATAGCAGACATAGACTGGCAGTACTGTGACGGGTTAGCTCGGCACATACAAAATCCTCTCATCAGCCCAAGCCACAGATATCGCTGAGGCGCTGCAGTTTGTTTGTTTGTTTACAGCGTCTTTTTTTTGTTTTTCAGCGTGTTTTTTCCGAGCACTCCTGTGTGCTGAATATCAGGAGGATGGAGTTAATGAGTGACTCTGTTGGGCTGTTCTGTTAATTACCTTCTCTTTGAAACTCCAGTAAACAGGATTCGCAGTTTCTCCCCGAACGCCGCCCGGCCCTGCTGTGGCTTTCTTTTCTTCTGACTCTACAAATAACAAAAAAACATGTTCCTTTCTCTTTTTAATGGCTTTCCGGCCCCGTTCGCATGCCAAAGGGATTCTGCTCACTCTCTTTCGGAATTCTGGGATTGTACACAAACGTCTGTGGGAATCCAGAAAGGATGTGTCAGTCAAGAGCCAATGAGGAGACATCCGTGACTCTCTAGTGGGAGTGCAGATGGTTGTGTTGTGTTATACAGATTGTGTGTTTGTGTATGCAATGTTTATAATGGGGTATTTAATTACAGTACGCTCAGAAAAATAAAGGTACTAAAAGGGTTCTTCGCAGAGATGCCATAGAAGAACATATTTTACTCAGAGGCTTTAAAAATGTTGATTTATTACCTTTTTTTCATTTGAAACCTTCCAAAGGTACTGTGAATGTTAAAGGCTCTTTATGGAACCATTAAGCCCAACCTTTTAGAAACCTTTATTTTTAGGAGAAGGTTTGGAAATAATGGGGCAGTATGCCATTTGACAGAAAGAGAAAGTTTAGCAAGTGAAAGACCTTACAATTATATAATATTTTTTAAAGTTTTATATAGTTTTAAACGATAGTTCACCCCAAAATTTAAAAACCAGTGTAAATTTATTTGTTCTGCTAAACACAGAAAGATATTTGTAAGAATGTCAGTACCCAACAGATCTCATCCCCCATGGACTCCCATAGTATTTATTTTCCCTACTATGGCAGTATATGGGGAATGAGATCTGTTTGGTTACTGACATTCTTACAAATATCTTTCTTTGTGTTTATCAGAACAAAGAAGTTTATACTGGTTTGGAACAACCTGAGGGTAAGTAATTGGGTGAACTATCCCTTTAAGTTTTGTTTACGATGGTGCAGAAGGTTGAATGTTAATAGAATTCAAAAACAGCATTTTAGATTACCATGTAAATACTGTGAAATATGGTAATGGTGCCCATAAGTACCACAGTATTACTGATCTGATGCCATTGGTGTACCACAGCCATAGGATTTCTCACACTATTTGTCTCGCTTACACGTTAAGGTCATTATTTAGCAATGAAATTCAGTGATGTATGTTGTTTTGAATCTGCAATTGTATCAGTGTTTGTTTGTTGGAGTGATTTTGTTATCTGTTCTTTGAGTAATGTCACATCGTGAAGTTTTGAGGAGAACTCATTTCATTACAGTCTAATGCAGGTTATTCAGTTTGTGATCTGTCCTGATGTGGTTGTGCAGAAGAGTGAAGATGGTGATTTGTCTTCCCGTGATGCGTTTCCTTTATTCTGCGTTTATTTTCAGGAGGTTGAGTTCCGTTCAGTTCAAGGCTTTTCTGTGAGTCTTCTGCACCGAATAGACAAATGAAATATGAATAAAACGTTTTATTTACATTGACAAAATTATTACACCACTGCAGATCCAAGAGATGTCTTTTTCTGAATGGTTCAGTCTGCTTTGTCATCTCTGCCAAGGCTAAACGTGGATTTGGTAATATGAAAGATGTTTTAAATATGACATCATAGAGATCATTGACACAGTAAAAAAGGATAATAAACATCTCATGATAAAACGAAACTGACTGGGAAGAACTGTGTTATGAATTCTTTATCTATGTGCAGGTAAAATAGCATTAGGTTAGAGTTAAGTTCTCAATCCCAGTCTCTGAATCGAAGCGTGTATGTGAACCTGTGCTTCATTCTGGCTGTGATTCTTCTGCTCAACTGATTTTGTATCACCACTCTTCTTCTGTGTTCACAGCAGGTGATTTCTGTAAAAATCTGACGGACACACTGGAGAGTTCGTCCGCCATGCGGCTGTTCTGGAGAACCTTCCGTCCCTTCCTGCAGGGAAAAATCCTTTATGCTCCTGACACAAACGTTACGCAGAGAATCATTTCAGAGGTACACAAACACAGAGAGGAAAATTTGAAAAAAACAGACCCTTTTAACCTTTTTAGGAGTAATGCAAATGAAAGTATACAAGAAATGCAAGTGTGTATGAATACAGATGTTTTGACACCCTTAGAAATAAGAGGAGGAAATGTATGTAGTTTAAAGGGAAAGTCCATCATTTACTCATCCTCAGATTTATTTGTTCTGCTAAACACAAAGGAAGATATTTGTAAGAATGTCAGTATCCAAACAGATCTCAGATCTCCCCTATTGACTCCCATAGTATTTATTTTCCCTGCTATGGCAGTAAATGGGGAATGAGAACTGTTTGGTTACTGACATTCTTCCAAATATCTTTCTCTGTGCTCGTCAGAACAAGGACATTTAGACAGGTTTGGAACAACCTGAGGGTGAGTAAATGATGACAAAATTTTCATTTTTGGGTGAACTGTCCCTTTAAATATTAACCTCCTCAACATTCCAGCACTATCAGAAGATGCAGAACTGTCTAAAAACCAGTCACCAGTTTCTTGAGCTGCAGACACATTAGAGAAACGTGTTATTCTTGTGAGATTAAATGAAGAAGCTTCTCCCGAGCATTCAGAACACCACATAACATCAGTTACAGCAGCGTCCAAAAGGGCAGACAGAAACATTTTAAATATTGATCCGAGACTTAAAGAAAAGAACGAAAAGTTTACTTTCACTTTACAAAACATAAAATGATTTATATAGCCCAGCATACAGTCCCTCCCGAGTGCACCTGTTAGAAGCTGTACGCATGTATCATCCCGGGTGAACACATCTCTGGTTTGAACGCATTGCGTTGTGTGGATGATTCATGTTTTCTTTGGAATCCTTATGGCTTTACTGTAATTCTTTAATCAGGCCAACCGTACGTTTGACGCTCTGGCTAAAGTGGGCGATCTGGCAGAGGCGTGGCTTCAAAACAAAAACGAGATCTGGGATTTCTTCAACAACAGCATGCAGATCAACACGCTGAGGGTGAGACTGCTTTTAAACCTTTACGTGACCCTTACACAAAGCCAGTCAGGCGAGGATCCAGCCTGAAATGGATAGTTCATTCAAAAATCAAAAAAATTGTTCTGTCGTATGTCATTCAAAACTTGCATTTGACACTTTCGTTTGTGGAACACAAAAGATGATATTTTGAGAAATGTAGAAGTCAATGGGGGTTAATGTTGTTTGTTTACCGACATTCTTCAAACTATCTTCTTTTGTGTTGTGCAGAAAAAAGTTTGAAATGACCCAAGGGTGAATAAATAACGAAAGAATTTTCATTTTTGGGTGAAATATCCCTTTAACCCCAGCAGTTAATATCCACTATATCATGAGGAGTTGGTTTATTAGCACACTGAAGGATACGCAGGGTTTATCCTTCATTGTGATGTCCATTATTGTTGTGGATGACTCACCTCTCCTGAAAATCAAAGCGAGTCTCTCTCACGCACAAGATCTTAAACCCGCAGGTGTGTCTGAGAGAGTTTACGGCCCCTCCTCTGCGATGGCCATGAAAGGAGAAGGTAATTATGGGTAAGTGCAGGATCATTTTCACCAACAGCAGGAAAGGGATTAACCAGCTGCACACCTTCAGACAATCCCTCTATCACTCGACTACCCTCTTCCCTCTCTCTCTCTCTCTCTCTCTCTCTCTATTACTTTAACGTTACTTTAAACGAGCTCAGATAGAGAGACGAATCAGGAGAAGTGCGGATTGAGAAACGATCTGTGCTTTGACTTTCTCGTTGCTCTGGGCATGACCTTTACACAGGACAATTTCTCTTGGGCTTCGTTACAAAACCTAGCGAGTGACTTATGCACGCAGCATTTTAAGGGATCATAGTGATGCAAAGGTTGTTCCAAACAGTAGGCATGGTAGTAACGTTCTAAAGCACCTAGTTTTCGAAAAAGGCATCCCAGAATGCATTGATGTAGCTTGAGGAACAAATGAAAGGAATGAACATAAAAGGTTCTTTGATGCCATAGAAGAACCTTTTGGTTCCATAAAGAACATTTAAGATCTGAAGAACCTTTCTATTTTAAAAAATCTGTTCTTCAGATTATAAAAAAGTAAGAAAGAGATGGTTCTTTAGAGAACCTTTTACTGAATGGTCCTTTGTGGAACCAAAAATGGTTCTTCTATGGCATTGCTGTGAAGAACCTTTTAAGCACCTTTATTTTTAAATAAATGTGAGTGTAGTGTATAATTACACTTTGGTTTTATTAACAAAAACAATATTGTCTAATTAATACTATTTCTTAACTCAAATTAGACTTTTTTCTCTCATTTTTGCGTGCACACAGTTTTTTAGGCTTATTAGAATGTTGTGTTGTAAGCTAAGCAATTTATTTGTCAAAATATGTATTTTGTGTGGTCTGCCTGAGGAGAACTGCTTACATACAGCGTTTCAAATCTCTCAATTTCTTAAATAAATCATTTTAAAAGCTACCTTTTTATTCTGTAGCGGGAGATTTTAGAGGTCTACTCTCCACCTCCATATTCTTGTCACATTTACGTCTGTTTCCTTATTTAGTTTTCTCCGTTTTTGCCATTGGACTTAATTTTGCCACGATCCCTAACGTGTACCTCGTTTGTTTTACTCGCACCTGTTAGTTGTTATCGTCATCACTTGTACACTATTTAGCCACTGCCTTTTTCGTTTGTTCTTTGTCTTGTCTAAAGTGTTGTAACTGCCTTCTTTGAGTTTTGTTTATTTGTCTGAAGTGCTTTCATTAAATATATCTATTCACTGTGAATGACCTTCGACTTCTTCGTCTATCGCCGCTGTTACAATTCTGGCTATATTAGCAAGTATTTAATCGGATGCACACGCTGGCCTGAAGTTAACTTCTTATTTCTTATAATACTTTACTCTGTTTTATAAAAGAGAGTTTTGTTTAACAGAGCGCGATCTTGAAATGTCAGCCCTGTTACTGATTTTTATCGTTTTGCTGTACAGTAAACAAATCATCGAAGTGGATGTTTGTAAAAATATCAGCATTAAAATCTGTCCCTGAGGTATCTGATTTTACTCTAGTTTATCAAGTCAAATTCAACTGTGAAATTGTCAACCCTATTACCCGAGTCTGCAGTTATATATTAACACATAACATGAAAATTGAAAATGTATTAGTTTAGATTAAGATAGCACAGATCAGTTTAATAACCCCTCAAACAGATTACGTGAATAAATTGTTTCGAAGGCATCCACTCCAATGAATGACAGGTTTCATTAAAGTTTGCCTTAGAAAGCAGATGTCTAGGCAGTACTACAGTGCTACTGTCTCACTCTTTTGATATGCCATAGAGTGAAATAATCATTCAAACTGTTTAGTTGTCTCTCAGCATCTATTGTCTAAAAGCTGAATGAATTACATTGCTACTGCCATGTGGTTTGGCACAATGATTTAGATTTAATGACTGTAATATTTAGTCTTCCATTAGCAGCAATACACTAATGTGTTCATTTAATATTTCTTTAATGAAAAAAAAAACAGTTTTAAGGCCATTGCACATTGAGTCCGAAATTTGCGCACGTTAAAAGATAAATACGACCTCACGTTGTGTCAATCACATTTACACACTGCCTCCGATATTTTCATCCGTCAAAAAAAATTAGGACTGGGTTTGATTTTCTGCGTTTTTCGCATCAGTAGCAGTCAAATTCAGAGACACCACCATACAAACGAGCGCCAAATAAAAAACGTATACGAAAATTTCGGACCGTATGTGCAAAGACCTTAACTATTAATATTTTACAAGCAAACCTTTGTATTTGATTGGAAACAGTGTGCCATTGGTCTTAAATTAGTGATCTCAAGAAGAGTACATACAATATACAGTACAGTGTATATGCAGTATGTTCAGTCTTTCCGTCTGTCTGTTTGTCTTTCTGCATTTATTTCTACCTTCCTGTCTGTCTGTCTGACCATCTGTCCGAGTTTTTGAACTCCCGACATAAGGGCAAGTCTTGAGCTCGGCACATTTGCACATTCTATAATCAGTTCCTTTAGGGCTTGTGCGTTTTTTGCTGGGTTGTGCTAAGCAGGTTTGGGAAGTTTTAATAAACCTTTAATCATGAGAAATACGACTTTAATGATCATAATGTCTCGGTTTTATTAGCTGTTTCTGATGCAGGAGAGATTATCTTACTGTGGTACACTGATCATCGAGATGCACCCATATACACACCTTTGAAAACAATCTACTTAAAGCAGTGCAATAATTTACATACAGTATGAATATCGACAAAAAAATCCATCTAGATTTGAATATGTCTGTGTTTATCTGTTTATGTTTAGTTTTGTAGAAAGTGATGTGTGTTTGTTGGGTTTGTAGTTGCTGTGTTGTCTGTGTGTGTTTTTACAGTCATGTGCATTTAGTGTATGTGTGTTTGTTGTGTTTTTAGTTGTTTTGTTATGTGTGTCCATGTTTTATTTGTATGTTTGTGTACTTTAGTCATATGCATTTACTGTATGTACATTGTTGGTTTGTATGTTTGTTTGTGTGTGTATATGTGTTTACTATGTGTTGGTATTCTCACATATGCTTGTGTGTGTGAGTGTGTTTTATGTTTGTGTTTATATGTGCGTTTATGTGTGTTCATATTCTAATGTTTGCTTCTCATGTTTGCGTTTGTGTGTGTTGGTATTCTCAGGTGTGTGTGAACGTTTGTGCACTCCAGTGTGCAGTGACATCCGCTTTATCCTTGCAGGTTAGGACAGGGAATGATAAAGGAGAGGGTGGAACTGCAATTTATGACAAGAACGTGTGAGTGCGGCTGTGCGTATGCATGTGTGTGAGAGAGGGTGCAGTGCTTGATTTTAGATAGTTGAAGAGCAACAGTGCCACCTAGCTTGGAGCGTTACTTTTTGTGGGAAATATACTCCGTAAAGGTTTCCTTTTCATTTACTAAATCTTATTACGTGTTTGTCATGGGTGCGCCAAAAGTAACATTACTTTAGTACCAAGTCAATACTCAAACAGATAAATGTTACCGGCCTTACCACAGTTTGGAGTTCAATTTCCAGGTTCTGTCTGACAAACAGACGGCCGTTTCTAAATAGACCTGCTGCTGTCTGTCTGAATAAGATTAACAAAAATGAAGGAAATTTCATTGTTGGCTTAATTTATTTTATTACTGACTGTGGGAAAATACTGAAGCAGTGTTTACTCGATGTAATTTAATTAGTTGTTATTTATTATGCTGTACGCATTTGTAAATAGTGGAGTGTTTATTAGCACATTTATTTTTGCAGAGTTATCAAGAATATTGTTGGCATTATTATAAACTGAAATGTTAATGTTGTCACTTCTGATTTGTTGCATAAATCTGTGTGTGTTCTGTTTTCAAAGGTTCTTTTGAAGAACCCCGTGTTTGCAGTAGTTCTCGACCAATGGCTTGAGGGAACCAGGCTCTCCACAGCGCTAATCTCCAACTTCCTGTTTAATGGTCCAGAGTCGGAGCGTCTTCCAGGAATGGCACCATTTGATTGGAGGACCGTCTTCAATGCCACCAACCAGGTGGCAGAACAGCTCACTCAGATTTTAGAGGTTTGTCTTACTCTACACGCCAGTAGACATTGTGTCTTTTGTCTTTTATTTGTCCAGACACTTACTGTAATGTGAGGTCACTTCTAGTAGAAAGATACTGTAAAAAATATACTTTAGGATTCAGTGTAAATGGGGAATCATTCCTTCTTCATTTTCTCACTCTTTCCTTTAGTTCATGAGTCTTTTCTGTCTTATTCTGTTTCTCAGCACTCGAGCTGACAGTCCTGCTTCACAGCTGATTCTCTGTTCCGCCTGCTGCTTCTCTTCACCCAACACCACATGAACCAACTTCTTTAATGTCAGATTCAGATGGAACCAAGGAGCTGAACATTGTGTGTGTGTGTGTGTTTCAGTGTTTTGATCTGGATAAGTTTGAAGGTGTCAGCAGCGAGCCTCTGCTGGTCGAACATGCTCTGAAACTCTTGAATCAGGACGGGTTCTGGGCTGGAGTGGTTTTCACGGATCTCTACGCGAACAGTAATGACCCCAGTGACCACCAGCCACCAACGCACATCAAATACAAGATCCGCATGGACATTGAAGACACAGAGAGGACAGACAAAATCAAGGAGAGGTAAGAACAGACCACCACACAGTAAACACCAACATACAACCGCAACACAATTAAGATATAAACACCAAAATACAACATTAAAACAGCATACACCTCCAACATAAAATCAAGACAAAACGCTAACATATAAAACACCACATTTCCATCCTATAATATATAAACACCAAAATTCAACACCACCATAGGCAGCACAACATCTCCACCATTCAAACGTATAAACACCTAAATACAACATGCACGAACCATCAAACAACTCTAACATACAAACACCAAAATATGACATTAACACACCTGCAAATAATTTACAACACCTTCACCCCTAAACATATAAACACCAAGTCATAACATTGACACACTAGCAAATAAACACAGCATCAACACAAAAGTAAATCAAACACAACGTCTTCACCTTGCAACATATAAACACCAAGACACACCTTCATCCAACCAGCATATACAACATAACACCTCAACTCTCCGGCATATAAACACTAAAACACAGCATCAACAAACTAGCAAATAAAACACAATAATTCCACCTTCACACATCTAAACACCAATACACACTACCACCACATCAGCATAAAACACTAAGACACAGCATTAACAAAGCAGCGTATAACACACAACATACTGTTTAAACACCAAAACACAACATCCACACAACAGCAAATAAAACATAATACAACATCTCCACTGACTGACATGAAGTATAAACACAATTAAAGGAAACTGATAAAGAACTGATAAAACTCCTATTTTACTCATATGAAAGATACAACCTCCGTAGACTAGTTAGTAGCAATCTAATCGTTGATCATCTTGGACATTTTTGCTCTTTTTAGCCATTTAGCATATACCTGTAGTCTTTCAGTAATCATGGCCCTAGACGACTGCTGCTGGCTAGAGGTCTACCAGTGTTGAAATCTTGAGGGGAAGCTCTTCTGTGGTGCTGCTACAGAGCAGTGATCTCAGCATATTTGTAGTGTTACTAACTGCTGTGTTGCTTCCAGCTGTCTTAGATCTAGTCTTTAATTGCCCTTCATTAGACAACCATGTACTCGATGTTAAAACTCAAAGACCACAGCCTTCTGAATGATATCAGTCTTCTTCACAAAGATCAGAAGGATCATCTAAAGGCTAATTCCCACTGATCCAACAAGCGACAACAAACGCACTGTTGACATATGTTGGATCAATGTCAATGAGAATTTGGAATGTTGGTGTCTTTCGCCATTTCGTTGGTGTTGGAATGTGTTGGTGTTTGTTGGATCAGTGTGAATCTGCCTTAAGAATGGAGAATTCTGGTCCATGCTCACTTTTTACCAATATAAAGTAATCAGCTGAGTTATTAGTAGAGGTAATGAGCACAATTGTGCAATGGGAGCTCCTTAAGGGTGCACATGTTCAGCTAGGCTGAGCTGATGGGCAGTTAAGGTACCTTTTATGTGATGCACTTTGCTGGACTGAGACATTGTGGTGTTAAAGAAAGATATCGCTATTCCACCTACATTACCTGCAGTAGAAGCTGGCCTGATGCTGTTTTGAGTGGAAGGTCTTTAAACTGAACTTTGATGTCTAGCAAGTGGGCAGTACTGTGGATTTTTAATGTGGAACGATTATATAAGTATAAAAATGCAACAGAGAATGCATTTCTTGAAGGATTTACATTTTCTTAATGTCAAGAACAAAATGCTTTTATTGCTTCATGATGCCTGTATTCTGTATTACCTGTTGGTACGGTAATGCTACAAAAGCACTGAAGAAACAATAAAGGAAAATGGTAACAATGGCAAGTAAATAGTCAGGAGTGATCTTACAAAGAAAAAGCATAAAAAGACAAATAACATAACGTGTGATGAGAGGCATCTCACAGCCTTTAAATTGTTGCCATCTGACTGAAGGTATTGTGTTAAATAAAACAGAATCAAATGATCTTTTGCTACCTTTTTTAAATTTTACTTATGTTATAGTTTTTATAGTGTAGGTTCTGAAGAAGGCTGTGAGAGGATGAGGCCAGTCAGGTCATGCTCTTCATATTGTGCTGGAAGGTCTTATCATCCTCAGCAAGCTGTGACATCTTTGCTGTTGTAATCCCTAGTTTTACACTCACTTGACCATAAAAACTCATTTTATTAGGTCTTAGCTCTTCCATTTCAGTTAAAATGTCTGCTGTTGGCTATAAATAATATTTGTAGTTTTTTTTTTGTAATTTAGTCATTTTTGTTGTTAGGTTACTAAAAATATTTGAGACCAAAATGATGGTACTGTATGGCAAAAAAGTGAAATCTCATTTCTAGAAAGCAAAGCAGAAGCATTATAATTAGTAGTCTTAACTGTATGTCGTTGCATTAACGTGTAGCTACCACCTCTGAATCCTGATCAACTGTAGGATCTATAAATGCTGGTTCGTCAAAAGATGATAGAACAACTGTTTAAACAATATTAGACCAGTGGTTTTCAACCTTTTTCATTTAAAGGTCCACCCATTGTCCACAACAACAATTAAAGGCACCAACTTACAATTTCTACAAATTGTCGGCAGCTTGGTATATTTTGGTAACACATGGATTTTCGGTATATAAAAAGCTTTTTATTTATTTGATTTTTAGTTCTTTTAGCTTTTTTCAATGCTTGTTGTCTATTACTTTAAGTCATCTAGTTAAGAAACTCCGCTTTAGACATGGAGTGGTGCAGGGATGACAGCTTTTTGTAGACCAACCCGAAA
Source organism: Triplophysa rosa (assembly GCF_024868665.1). NCBI lineage: Eukaryota > Metazoa > Chordata > Actinopteri > Cypriniformes > Nemacheilidae > Triplophysa > Triplophysa rosa. The sequence continues at coordinate 4,147,993 of NC_079890.1, forward strand.
GTTAACTCCGCGTTGGTTCCCTCGACTGGAAGCTTACACATTTTTCCCATAGACTTTTGGAAGATCGCAAAAAAATAAGCTCTGTAAATAACGAAGGTTTATGATGTATACACGTTTTGTCTATCAAGATAATCTTTACAAAATAACAGAACATTTGTTGCTTTTGAAGCCTAAATACAATCTCCAGAAGTAAAAAGCTAACATGAGACTAAACAGAATACACTACGGTCGCTCGATATCAACGTCACCACCAAGCCTCCAACAACTTTTTCAAACTTTATTAAAAACGTGTTCCCTGGTAAATAATAACTCTGTGAATTAATCTGCATAATGTCCTGTCAAAGTAGTTGCTTTTAGCAACTTGTTAGCAACCACTGTTTGTAAGACACAAGAAAGCTTTTAAAAAATCACGTGCGGGTTATAACTGGTGTGTTTTATGTCATAGAATAAATCGTAAAAAAATGTACAGATTTCGTTAACCTTATTTTAGCTGCTTTACCAAAAACCAGTTTAAAACCCCACAGACTTTGAGGCGATGGAACCGTAAGTGCTAAAATGCACTTGTCATCTCTGAGGTACTCTATTGTTGTCATGGCCAAGAAATTGTCGTCTTAGTACACCAACATGCAGTATGTGTGACACACTTTCAAGATCAATACCATACTGTCAAATTGTACAACGTCTTGAATTGCATTGGGCTTATTGGATGTGTTGTTATGTTTTTATGTGTGTATTAGGTCCTGGTCCCCGTCAGCCCGTGATAACCCCTTTAATGACCTGCGGTATGTGAGAGGGGGGTTTGTGTACCTGCAGGACATGTTGGATCGTGGAATCATTCGGGTCCAGACCGGAATCAGCCAGCCACTCGGAGTATACGCACAACAGATGCCCTACCCATGCTATGTTGACGATGTGTAAGCGCACAACACTGTGTGTGTGTGCGTGCGCGTGCGTGCATGCGTGTGTGTGTGTGTGTGCGTGTAAATCTTATTAGTTTAATTAAATTCTCTCCTCTCTTTTCCTCTCTCTCCTTCTTCTTTATTTTGTGTGTGACTGTGAAGTTTTAGAAATTATATAAGCGCAGTTTGTTTATTTTAATATTAAAATGCTAGTTTGACGTTGAGAGTGTGATGGTAAACCATGCAGCGAGAACGGAAATGTTTTTCACTCGAGCTCACAGCATAATCAACGTTCACTCCGGCTGTGATTCACGGCCAAAGTAAATGTCAAATTAATGTGAGCTTTGATTGGCTCTGTCTTTCTCCTCTCTTTCTCCTTGCCTGAAAAATCCATCTGCCATGAAAAAAGTGTGCTTTTAATCAGATCTGTGTTTATCGTTTCATATGCAGTGATATGGACATCATCGGCACAGGAGCGGGGTACTCTGTTGTACATGTAATGTGTTTATCGATTAGGCATGCGAAACCCATCGCGTGAAACCTGTCATGTCAAACGCCTGCTTCTGTGAAAGTGAGACGACAATGTAGGGGTCTTAATGTAAATGACCTGGGGGCAACAAGCGTGGTGGTTTTCTATATCAGGGCCACAGTAGTTGTTTTTATGAATTTAAAGCAGCATTATTAAGTCTCTCTCTGGCTTCATACACTCATATTTTCTTATATAAAATAAGAAGAAAAACACAAAAAAAACAATTAAAGATGAATTAATATTATTAGGATTTTTTTTAGTTTTAGAGCATTGAAAACGTAACTAAAAATATTATTAAAAAAAGAATAAATCGACTTTGATTACCATATAATAAATCTTTGCTAAAACAACAACACATCAGTCTTTTTCCTTATCTTTTCGAATCATTTTTTCATAACACATGTTTTCATTTGTATGTTTGTGTTCCACGCTCGTAAATCTCAGTAATTCTGCAGCGTCGCAGCAGAATCAGTCAGACGGCGTCATTTACTTCCACTTGAAAACTCCCAAAAGTCCCATTCTGTTTATACTTCAGAAAGACAGAGAGAAGAATAATGGAGAGAATACTAATTTGTTTTGCAGCGTGTCTGTGCCGAGTCATTTTTCACCCCGCAAAAAGCTTGAATCAAAATTTTAGATGTAAGAAGCCGAAGCATTTCATGTTTTAAATGCCTCCGTAAATCTTCCAGAAGATTCTGGCTCGACTTGAATGAATTATCTGCAAATCCATATAAAGTTCTTCTGTGTTTGAAGAAGGCAGACATAACAACTGCATTTTGATGAACAGAAAGCCAGTGTTCTCTCTTTAAAGTATTTGAAGTTTGGTTCAAGGAAAGATAATGTATATGTAGACAACCGTCATTTAGCAATGCTAGTTTTCTCAATGGCAGGTGCAGCCCTGAAAGTCCACAGTGTTTTTTTTGTTTGTTTGATTGTTTAGACCCTTCATCGAGTAAATAGCATTTAACTAAAATACAAAAGCCTTGAATCTCTCCCTGAGATGTATACAGTATAGACGTAAGTCCATTCTTTCTCACATTCACTAAATTCAGTAAATCTGACCGAACCCAGACTATTAAATGCTTTATAGCTGCTTTTTTGAGATTGGGTTCTATTCCGTGTAGAGTAGATTGGAAAACCTGCACTAAGATACTAAAATACCTATTAATTAACAAAATTCTCTCATTACCTACTTACCTTTCTCATGTCACTGCCGACCTGTTCGACTTCAGATATTTTGAAGAAGCATTCTAAAGAGCCATTACTTTCTTACAGTTTTTTAGTTTGTAGATCCTTTCACCATTCCAGAGAACCATTTAGGGCCCAACGTAGTAAATTCGAAATGGAAAACGACTGTCTGTGACATGATTTCAAACAAAATCTGGTCGTAACAACTGCACTGCAAACCAAACAGATTGGTCCATGGCCATTGCATAATTGGGGGTGTGTGTTTTGGAGCCCCGCCTGCTCTGTGGGATTTTTTTACACATCATTTAATTCTCACATTTCGTCCTCCAAAGGACGCACCTGAAATCCTGGCCAGGACATGTCCGGGAAAAGAGCTTGCAGAGCTGGTACAGATGTACCCACACCTCTATGATCCATCTTGTACAGATTTTAAAGATACAGAGAACGTGTTAAACTCATGGAAAGAATGAGCAGGAAAGGTTTGTGTTGATGACCCGGTGCAATGCAAAAATACCTGGAAAAACTTGGGAGACGAATTCTAAAAAGCTATGAAAAGAATGAAGGAAAAGAATGGAGAAATTACTTTAATTGAATAAACTTAATTTGAGACATTTCACTTTACAGTTGAATAGATTTTTGTGGGTTTTTTACTTCTTTTATACTTATTTTATGTGTGTTGCTGAAATAGTGGAACACACTAAAATTAAATCTAAATTTTCAGTTTTGAGTTCAGTTCACTCATTTTTATTAAGTAATTTGTACTATTTGGGAACAGAGTGTACAATAGAGAAATTGAGTTACAGTATTTATTTACTCATAATCTTTAGCTATGAGCTGTTACCTTGAGGAATACTGTGCCCGGATTGTTAAACCGGTAAACCGAATTAACCGGATCAGTCAATTTGTGACGCTTCACACTAGTTTTGAAGGACATGTAATGTAGACATGCCTTTTTAAACTTGACAGACTTGGTAATTGTGAAACAGCAGATACAATTTTTCGTTTCGTGTTTCAAAGAAAGCGACGCGAGGGTTTGCCATGACTGTCTCCTTGCTGTTTCTACTGTAATTGTGTCTCTCTCCGGCTGTATTTATGAAGAGTAAGCAGAAACAATATGAGAAATCTATAGCCTGTCAGATTTTGAGAGCTCATGATATATTTGAGCTGCCGGCTAATTGAGCGCAGACAGCACTTTGTTTCCGAAGGCGTCTGCTGCGATATCGACATGACATTTCAGTGGCCTTATGAGAGGACTTTAATACAGGCTTACTGTATTATCAAAATGACATCACATGGTAAATCACACTGACAGTCGACCGTGCGTGTATGTGTGGGGTGTCAAGATATGGATCCTCCTAACAGTCACCCAGCAGGTTTCATTCAGAACAATTTCCGCCTTCTGTGTGTGTTTGTACTATCAAAGCGACATTTACAGGCCCACGAGCTCATTATTAATGTTTTGATCTACTGACTCTAAATCAGTCAGACATCACATAACATTAGCTTATATTATTACACTGTTTGTTCACTCAAAAATGACATTTCTGTCAACATTTATTCACCCACACGTTGTTTCAAACCCGTAAGTCTTTTATCCGTGGAATACAAGGGAAGTGTTTAACAGAATGGTAGAAAAATATTTCTCCTACAATGAAAGTGATTTTAGTTACTGAGCCTCTAGCATCACCAAAAAAAAACAGTTTTAAAACAACATGGTCGTCTCTGATCTCTGGTCAGACAAAAATGTTGTCTTGTCTTATAAGGATAGTTCACCAAAAATGATCTTTTTTTGTTGACATGCAGATGAGGAATCAGGAAATAATTTTCCCTTGAAGATGGGACAACATTGTTGTTTTGTAACTCTTGCTGTTGGTTGAAACAGTGTTGCTGTATTGGTCCAAAAATGATTTTTTTAATGTCTTCAGAATTTTCTGGGGAATAATGGAGAAAATAGCAAAATATTTAGTTGATATTGAAATATTTGAATAGCTTCAGAGGACTTGGACAATATCACAATCACACAATGGATGCATATTTTGCTATTGGTTATCTCTTTCTCTTTCTTTCTTTCTTTCTTTCTTTCTTTCTTTCTTTCTTTCTTTCTTTCTATTTTAATCTATTTTATTTTATTCTTCAGTGCTAGTACCTTTTCAATTTTATCCCAAAAATTACAGTTCAGACAAACTGCCCAATACATTTTTCTTACCTTTTGAGTTAAGCCATAAATAGAGAATGAGGGAACAATGATAGAACCTTCTTTAAGACCAACCACACTGCTCTGAGATCAGCTCTGGTCATTTCTGCAGTTTCGTTTCATCCATTGCCACCATCTTGCCCATGTTCCTGGTGCTGGCGTTTGTGTACACCGCCTCCCAAACCATCAAGGGTTTAGTTCTGGAGAAGGAGCTTCGGCTGAAGGAGGTTCTGAGAGTTGTCGGGGTTCGGAACACAGCAGTCTGGTTCTGCTGGTTTATAGAAAACATGTTTCTGCTGACAATCCCATGTGCTTTGATTAGTGTAATGGTGAAGGTTAGTGAAGCCGACTCGCTGAGATGAAAAATCCGACGAAAGGAAATCAGACAAATAACCAGACAATCAAATGACCACAACCCTCCGAGCAAAATTATGTCCAAAAGACGTCGTAGCGAGGAAGGCGGGGCGAGAGCCGTGGGGCGGGTAAGGCGGGGCTGGCAGCGTAAGTGGCAACGAGTGTCAGCTGTGCGACCGCCGGTCCCCGCATGCCCGCCCCACGGCTCTCGCCCCGCCTTCCTCGCTACATACGTCTTTTCTACGTCTTTGTCGACATTCTTACTTATTCATTTATTTTCATGTGAAATCTGAACCACTGCATTTTAACCAGTTTTAAATTTGTACTGAGGTTCCCTGGACGTCAATTTCAGAAAAGACGTAATAAAAATGTTCATTCTTGGCTTCTCAGGGGACGTCTTTTTAACGTCAACAAAGATGTAGAAAAGACTTCTTTCAGACATATCTTTGCTCGGTGGGAAAGCACTTGACACATGTTATTCACAGCACAAAAACCACAAATGTCACTCAATATTGTGTTCTGCAGAAGAATTATTCTATACTCAAAATAACTCTTTATACACTTCCAACCATACAAAACTTAAACTTTAAGCTTATTTAAATGCATTCAACTTGAACTATTTTCTGCTATTTTTAAACATGCAGGAGCAGAAGGTCTTTGTGTTGTGAGGTCACACATTCATGTAGTCAAAGTGCCTCGTGGTTTTGATGCTTGTGATCACAGCCGACATAATTGCAGTGAAATGATTCTCGTAAAAATGAAGCGAATCAGGCTGACACCGGTTGAACTTTGATTTCTCTAAATTGGGTTATTATGCTAATTTGTTATGCACAGAATCAAACTGTTATTGTAGAGTTTTTTGAGCCGACCTTCTCCGTATCTCTCGTCACCTCTCTTTATAGTCGCTTTAAAAACATTTCTGCTGCTTCTGTGGCTTTTTTCCATCTACATGGAGATAAAGTGCTTCTTTGTCTGGTCTAGAAGATTCTCTTAAAATGTGTATTCAGAGTATGTTTTTTTTTATGGAGTCAATATGATGGCAGACGCACATGGTTGCAAAGGATCAGGTTTGTCTTTTGAAGCAGTAAATATCTGCAAGGAAACACACAGATGTGCGCGGACACGCAAAAGTACGGCACGATTTTGTGTTTTTGGACAGGTTAAAATGTGCGAATGCGCTTTTTGCCACTATTATCAATGTAAATGATTCCTGACAAATAAACAAAGTTGTTCCAACTTAAACTTGAAATTAATACTGGGGCACATTTGAAGGTCGTTTCTTACCTTAAAACCGAAAGTAAACGGCTTTTCCTCATGGAAGGTCTGAATTCGGTAAAAATTTGCTAATAAAACATTTCAAAATATTTCAGTTTTTTCTCATGTGGCAAGTAGCCGTGTAATAAGCGGGTTGATGTAAAAGCAGCTGGCTGTTTTTGCGAAAAAGCCCCTTCAGTGTGATACTGATCACACTTATTTCTGCGACAACAGCCGACTGCCTGTACATTATCCATAGTGTTTAATTTTTTACTGCGCAAAAAATTATTTTCATATTTTAGAAAATAAGCGTGATAATATATAAATAGTGTAAATATAAATGATATATAAATAATAAAAATAATCATTTTGTTTTGTTCCTAAAACAAGCTAAAATGAATTGATAAGAGTAAAAGTTTGTGAGAGTTTATATGAAGAAGGGAAGACAGGACGATTTGTTGCTTCACTGTGTCAAAGTCCGCAGACGAGTCCCGTAGACTGAGAGTGGATGATCTGAGGTCAGTTCTAACTAGACAGCAAGATAACCTCTGTACAGTCTCCTGACACACCGGATCATGTTTTAAAGTTATTTTCTGAACTCTGCTTGGCTGTAGGGTGCTTGTGGGTAAGGCATTGCCCACACTGTGGACTGTGGGGATTGTGGATGTATAGTGCTGTCAATCAATTAACAAAAAAATCTGATTAATCACACATAACATTAATGTTTTTAAATAAACTTTTACATTCTAATAATTTCACCTTTAGTCTCCAATTTAAATTATGTTTTATTAACAACTTTCGGGAGGAGCACGTGCAGATAACTAACCCGGCTGGCTTGCTATGACCAATCTCACCAATCAGATCACCAATCTTTTCGCAGCATCCCTCCTCCACCAGAACTCCTCACAATCAGCCCGTTTTTACCGCAGTATAACGGGGGGAACGACCCAAGTCCGGGCACATACCGGGCCGGGGGCCCTCTCCCCGGACAAGGGACGGGCGCTCCGAGTTCAGATGAACTTCCAAGCTCGGAGCCCTCTCCCCAGGACAGCACGCCAAATACGCATACTATCCGTCCCTTATTATTCGTACTTATTATCTGCAAGGCGAACTCGTGAATGTAGAAACAACAGATTTCTTTAACAACATAATTTTATGAATGAAAGCCCACATTCTGATATTAGTACAGCAACTGATGTCTCCATTAAATTGATTATTTTTTCTTTATTTTAACATTAATTATGGCAATTTAACATTGAAGTAAGATATAACTGATAGTTCTCATGTCTAAAGCCCATTGCACATTGAGTCCGAAATTTGCGTCCGAAATTTCCGCACGTTAAAAAATAAATACGACCTCACGTTGTGTCAATCACATTTACGCACTGCCTCCGATATTTTCGTCCGTCATAAAACAATTCAGACTGGGTTCGATTTTCAGCGTTTTTCGCATCCGTAGCAAGCATTTTGAGAGGCGTTTTGACAATTCAGAGACACCATACAAACAAGAGCCAAATACGAAAAAGCGGATACGAACATTTCGGACTGTATGTGCAAAGACCTTAACAGGTAGGAAATATACAGAACTTGAATTAAGTTCTCAAACACTTTACAGTCTTTAATGCTAAATTCTAAAAAAAGAATTAACGCTTCAAAGCACATTGATTTCCTCTTTTCTTTTGTTCTTTGATTAACCTTAGTGACAGAAGGAGTCACAGCAGCAGATTTTAGAATGCCGCCCCTTTAAGAGCTGCCGCTCTACGCAGATCTGCGCTTTCCCATTCTCAAAACACTTTGCATTCATTTATAGGATTTTATTTAGCACGTTGAAATCTGTGCTTACGAAAATACTAGACAAAACGGGTTTTCTGGCAAAATCTTGTGTGTTTCTGTTCATTCAAGCATGAAAGAGAACTTGATACTGGTGCACTGTCTCACAGATTCTGACAGAGATTCAATGATGAAGCCTCTAGCCTGTGACTGTATACACCAGACTGGACCGCTGTAGCGTTTTGCCGCGTCCCACAGCTAAAAGCTGGATCGCGAAAGCTCCGTTCAGATTACAAGCGACAAAGCGACATGATCCCATTCATTTCAATGGAGAGCTGGCGACTTCCGGCGTCACGAGCAGTCGCAACCGTTGGCGACCGGATGAGTGCGTGTAGAAGTGCGACAAAGTTTAGAAATCTTCAACTTCATGCAAATGAAGAGCGATTTTCAGATGCGACAGCCAATAGGATGATGGTAGAGCTAACGTGATCATTGGACAGCCAATAGGAAGATTGTAGAGCTAACGTGATCAGTGGATGTAGTCACTCAGGCAACCACTAGTGGGAACGCCCACTGGCGACTTGCAGTGACAATATCGCTTATAATCTGAATGCAGCAGAAGGAGGTCTGGCGGTGGCGCGTTTCGCCCCCGGCGCGGGCGGCAGGTGGATCACAGGCAACCGCGCAGGGAGGCTCGGACATGCCCTTGCGGGCGGGGAGACGGCGAATTCGGGCCCCCCACTGTCTATCTATACTGAACTTTTTGTGAATGGCAGCGACAGCCACATCAGCTTAAAGGTGGCTGCCGCGCGGCAATTCCACCGCTCACGCGTACCGTGTGAATGGCCCATTAACGTTGACAGCCCTAATAAAAACTGCATAACAACAGTTAACTGGTACTGCAGTACTGTCAATACAACCTTATTGCAATACCTAATTATGTTACATTTTAACAATTTTTTTCATTTGTATAATGTCATACGCATGTTTTATACGATCTGCTTTTACCTCAGCGATGGTTGTGGTTAGGGGTGGACCTTTACATTTTTTTGTTGGCTTTAATGGTACGTTTCAGACATTTCATACAATTCATACAAAACTCGTGCACTAGTTTGTGAGAAGTTTTCCTATGAGAAAGCCAACTAGGTTTTATTTGCTTTGTGTGTGTGATGTAATTGTCTTGATGGGCTCCATACAATATTCAGAAATGTGTGTGCCTTGGTCTCAGTCTCATCTTTACTCTTGTGCGTTTCGACTGTCTAACATTACAAGGATAGAGTAAGTATTTGTACGTGTGCGCAGGTTCCTGCGGTCTCTGACGCGCTCCCTGCCTCTCTACATGACCTTGGCCTGGATCTTCTCGGTAGCACTCATAGTCAAGGGCGTGGTTCAGGAGAAGGAAGCGCGTCTGAAGGAGACCGTGAGGATGATGGGATTGAAGAGCTCCATCTACTGGCTGAGCTGGGCCGTCAGCAGCACGCTGCCCCTCAGCTTCAGCGCCGCCCTCCTCACTGTCATTCTGAAGGTGATTCGCTGGCGTTCGCAAACACTGCACAAAACTGGATCCAGTGATCCGGAGAGCAACAGGATCAGAAAGCTTTAGCTGTACCATTATGGTGGATCCCAAAGTCCCATTGGGACGTCTTGCTAATCATGCTATTTAACAGAGAGGTATAGTTCAGCCAAAAGTGAAAATTCTATAATAATTTATTTACCCTCATGTCATTCCAAACCTTTAGGACTTTTTTCTTCTGCAGAACACAAGATAAGACGTTTTGAAGAACGTTGGTAACCAAACAACAATGAACCCATTGACTTCCATTGTGTGGACACAAAACCACAGAGACATTTTACAAAATATTTACTTTTGGGTTCCACAAAAGGAGTCGCCATATACAGGTTCTGACTGACATGAGGGTGAATAAATGTTGACAGAATTTGTATTTTTGGCTGAACAATGCCTTTAAGATGAGCACCAGCTAAGCATCATCATTCTAACCAAATTATAGCATCCATAATGGCATTCTGAAGTTTATTAGCTCAACCTTATGGAAGGGGAAAATTTTCTCATATGTTCACATCTTCATGTAGGAAATAAAGAACTGGGAGCCACCGCTGTGGAGTTTAACTGATCTGATCCGAGATCCATTGGTCCGGGCGAAGTCCAGTGTTTGTGCAACTGCTGTTTTGCTTTGAGCAGCGTGACTCTGTGTCGAACGAACAAAGCATTCGCTAACGTTTAGTATCACAGTTTTGTGCTTTATAATATAGTGCACAGAATCCCGCTGCTCGCCGCTTATCCAATCACAAAACATGTCTTTTAATCGACTCCTCTCTCTTTCACTGCCTTTGACACATGTAATCGCTCCTCTCGAGCCAGGGGGCTTTTCAATGTACATTGTTGTGCTTTGTAATTATCAGGTTGTGTTATTGATGCTTCCATGGTAACTCAAACTCAACATTTATTAGAGGCTCAAGAAAGCTTTCACACTGTTACGCCTGACGGCTTTAATTAATGTCTTTACGCCCCATAGACAAATCCATCATGTTCTTTTGCAAATGTTTGACAGCAGATTACTAGAAGAATGTTGTCATCATTTCTCTCTCTTTCAGTATGGAAAGGTTTTGAGATACAGTGACCCTTCGGTGATCTTTGTCTTCCTGCTGGTCTTCTGCGTGGCCACCGTCATGCAGTGCTTTTTCATAAGTGTGTTTTTCTCTCGGGCGAACCTGGCGGCCGCCTGTGGGGGTCTCATCTATTTCCTCCTCTACCTGCCTCATGTCCTGTGCTACGCCTGGAGGGATGTCTTGGGCTTCGGCACCAAGCTCGCCACGGTGAGACATTCAGCTCACCTCTGCTCCACCTTGGAGAATTTATATCTTCAATACTCCAACAGACTGGAGGATGAAAGGAAAGAGAAAAGAAAGTAGATGTGTGGCTAGAAATGAAAAGAAGTATAGATGGGAGAGGATAGGATGGGGATGCAGAGGATAGAAAATGAGTAGTCTGGATTGAAATTGAAAATAAATATATAATGAAGATGTGTGGAAAGGAGTGCCAAAAGTGATGTCCAACTTTGGACAGTTGTCCTCTTCGCTCATAAAATGTTTTGTATTGATATAAACTGAAGCTCATTTTGAGAAGAATTGAAGGAGATGTGGGCAAAATATTGTTATATGTCCAAAGTTATAAGGACGTAGCCCAGGAAAATGCCACAAATAAAATAACACATTTTAATAGTAGTCTATGTTGATTTATTTTCTGTTAACTTTTTGTTTTCTGTGCATCAGAATAAAACCCAAATTCCCTAATACGCTTTTTAAACTTTTTTTAATTTAAAAGTGTAGTGTTTTGTCCATTTTGTATTGTACAATGCATGTTTTGCATATTTTAATCATGTGACCCTATGCTTTAATATGGCTTCTGCATTTAGTATTGTGAAATTGGCACTGAGGAAGGTCACATGTGACCAAAACATTTGCCACTTTATATGAAAATGATCATTTTATCTCACAAGTGAAGGTTATTCTTGGGCTTTTTAAATTTTTTTTTTTGAGTTTTTGGTCCACTGCAGGGCCGGGTCCTTGGGCCCCACCAACTTAAAAAAATGTCCAGCAAATAAAAAAAGAAAACATTACATCTTATTTGTATGATCTGTTAAGAAAACAAATATTGTACAAATATGCATGGACATCACTTTTGGCCACTAGATGCTCTGCATGTCTCAGCTGAATGAATAGTTTATGAGCCGAGCGAATCGAGCTCTAGTTCTGTCTGTCTGAAGGTCTGAGCGTGCTTGAGGAAATCCAGATCAGATTTCTATATATGGAGAGTGATAGAGTAGACCTCACACCTTAGGAGAAGAGCGATGGAGGAGCACTTTTGCCCTTTGAGATAGACGCAGAACGACTAAATGACTTACAGCTGAACTTCCGTCATTGTGCCCAATCAGAGTGACCTTTATCTCACGCAAGAAGATTTGCTCTGTTCAGCAGTGCAGATGGGATCCTCGTAGTGTGTGTGTGTGTGTACGTCATGGCATTCAGACGCCTCTGTCTAGACTAGATGAATGGGCCCGCAGATCCATTAGAGTGAGCAATATTGCACTACCCACACACAATGTTTGCTTTAAAATGGTAGCTCATGTGGCCGTTGTTTTGATCTCATATTCATACCAGAATAAATATACTCGACGGAGGGAAACATTTACATTCATATGAGTGAAAGCTCAGGATGAAGGCCGTATATCTGACCTCTCATCTTCCTCTCTGATAGAGTCTGCTGTCATGTGTGGCCTTTGGATACGGTTGTGAGAACTTCGCCCGGTATGAAGAGCAGGGCATCGGAATTCAGTGGAGCAACATCTGGGTGAGTCCGCAGGAGAAAGACCCCTTTTCCTTCATCGTTTCCATCTTCATGATGCTGTTAGACGCGTTGATCTACTGGATACTCACCTGGTACATTGAGAACGTCTTCCCTGGTAAGACTTACAAACATAGTCCTAAAATACAATACTAAATTGTCATGATCCAAGAAAACCCAAGAAACATTTTAGCAAAACGCCCTGATTTTGTTAGATTGCTTTTAAGGCAGCGGCTATTTGCACAGATGCTATTTACACTAATTGAAAATAGCGCCAGATGCTATTTACACTAAGTTTAAATAGCAGTAGGTTCTGTTTACACTAAGTGAAAATAGCAGCATTTCTTAGCGATGTGCTATTTACACTAACCGAAAATAGCTGTATGTTAAATAGCTGTATTTTAAATAGCTGTATTTTCTTTGGATTAAGTAGAAATAGTAGTTAGATGCTATTGGTACTTATAAATAGTGGCAGATAACGTTATTATTTGCACCTCAGTATTGTTGTGCATTAAACATTATGCAATAATAACAGTGTAAATCATTATATTTTTAAAAAATATTAAAATGATGGCAACTTATTGAGATATTAAAGCCCTGCACTTACCCCAAACCTCACCCTAAACCTAAACTTTATGAATAAAAATGAATTTAAGTCTGTTTAAGTCAATTTTATTGAAAACAAATGCCTTTATGATCTGTAATGTTATAGAAAAAGGTAAATGAGCGTTTTCAGCAAGAGGTGGATTAGAACCCCAGTCTCCAGTGCCAAAGCTATACAGCCTTTACACCTTAAACCACTGGAGTCACTGTTTGACATGGTGTCATTCTTACACTTTCTCTATTCCAATCACATATTGGTGGGCGGAGCTAGTGCAAATAGTCTCTGCCAACAAGGCGGGCTATTTGTACTCCGAGTAAATAGACCCTCCGTTCTTTTAAATAATAGTGTGTCGTGATTTTGCAAAATATTGACATTAGATATTAATTTGAATTGTTATTACGTCAGAAAATAAAAATAGAGGTCAGCTGTGGGCATATAATAGAAATGATCAAGGTGGAAACAAATTGGTGTAATATATAATTGTGTACTTTTTAGTTGATGGCACAACAAAAGTGATTTTGTGTACTCTTAGTGAAGAACAGATTCAGAATTTGCCAGAAAGGTTACTTATTTACGGTGTTGGGTGTAACTAGTTACTAAGTAATTAGTTACTGTAATTTAATTACTTTTCCCTTGAAAAAGTAAAGTAAGGGATTACTCTTATTTTTCTGTAATTTAATTACAGTTACTTCTGATGTAATTAAACTAAATACTTTGTGTAATATGTGTGTGTGCAGAAGAGGAATTTACATCAAAATTCACAGTCTAACTTTAAAATCCGCTCTTTAATGTATAATTCTCACACTTGTAATTAATAATAATACTTTATGTGGTTTTATATTATTTATTTGAATGAATTAAAAGAGCCGTTTCATGTCTATCCTTGATTCACTTAACTCATCAAGGTTGATGTAGGATATAGAAAGTAATTTGTAATAAGTAATTAAATACTTTTTGAAGAGAGTAACTTGTACAGTAATCTAATTACATTATCGAATGTGTAATTAGTAACTAATTACTTTTTCAGAGTAACTTACCCAACACTACTTATTTAGCCGTAAAAAGTCGAACAGCCTTGAGCATCCAATTTACCTTTTATATCATTCTCTTTGCACTGCCATTGATAAAATACACAGATAAAGCACCGATTACACATCTAATGCATCCTTTGCAGAATGAAAGCTTACTTTATTTGCTGGTAAATGAAAAACGAAGAAATATGAATTGCAGTGTTTTCCCAGTGTTGTGCCGAATTGAGACTTCTCTGCATCTGATTGGTTGATATGCTGGGGGGGCAACCACCTGATCTAACCTTGGTCATTGTAGAGAGACACAGTAGAATCAAAGCCATGCACTATACTGATTACATTTAGCCGTTGTAAATACAAACGACCCAGAAAGAACTGAACACACCTCATCAACTGACCACGCTATTCAGCATTCAATAAATGAAACACAGCAGAGAACACAGCTCAGTAGGTGTAAGTTCTTATTGAAATCAAATATATGTTTTACTTACTTCTAGTATGAATTCGTTAGACTTTGTGATGCCTATGATGTCCCCCTAACTTCCTATTTCAATGAAAATTGTGTTGACTCATCCATCAGAGCTGTGCATATCAAGGCACTTCAATGGGTCTTTAAAGTGAAAGTTCAGCCAAGAATAAAAGTCATTTACTCACCCTCTTGTCAATTCAATATCCTGTATGACTTTTTTTCTTCTGCAGAACACAAAAGATATTTTGAAGAATGTTGGTCACCAAACAACGGCGGTACCATTCACTTCTATTGTAAGGGCACAAAACCAATGCAGGTCAATGGGTTGCACCATTGTTTGGGTACCAGTATTCTTCAAAATACCTTCTATTGTGTTCTACAGAAGAAAAGTTCATTAGTAGAGGTTCAGAAGGAATATGAGACAAATATATCAATTAATAAATGTTTTATTAATCCCTGTGTTCCATAATAAACAAAATGTAATTCTACATCTAAATCTCTCTCCCTTTCAGGGCAGTATGGTATTTCAAAGCCATGGTATTTTCCCTTTACTTCCTCGTACTGGTGTGGAACTCCAGTGGGTTCTGATGCAGAACCCGACCCTCTCAAAGAACTGGAGGAGCAGAAAGGTACCACACGCACAAAACATACAAATTGTGTAAAGAAATCATTTGTATCTCATGACTGTGTTTGTGCGGTTTCAGAATACCTGGAGAAGCCTCCGGCAGGCATGAAGGTCGGCGTGTGCATCCGTAACCTGGTGAAGGTGTATAAGACAGGAAATAAACTGGCCGTGGATGGACTCAGTCTGGACTTCTATCAGGATCACATCACATCATTTCTGGGACACAACGGTGCCGGAAAAACAACAACCATGTCAGTGGTATTGATAATAATCATAAAAATCTAGGGTTTATGCACAAAGCTTTAAAATGAATTAAATGTAGGCCAATCTAAGCCATACACCATAACCTTACCTGTCTAACCCAACTAAAAAAAGATTTGCTTTGCTTAAGTGAGGTTTTGTCCGATTTAGCTCGCTTCTGGGAAAAGTTATTTTAAGGAAAAACATACATTATGCATACCTACATACATTATTACGCACATGAACACAAACACGCACATACATAATACACAGCACCTTAGACGTTGGCCATAAGCATCCGAACTGAGCAATGAGCACTAGCTGCTTGTGTCCACCCGATGATACAAATGAATTCAGAGGCAAATTACTGTTTAATTTTTAATGATTATTTCTCGTTTGCTTTTCAGGTCAATTCTGACAGGCCTCTTTGCTCCTACCTCTGGTACAGCGTATGTTAATGGATATGACATCCGCACAGACATGGACACAATCAGGAAACATTTGGGAATGTGTCCACAACACAATGTCCTCTTCAACGAGTAATAACTCTTACATCTTCTCTTTATTCTCTTTCTTGCTCTATTCTGCTCTGTTTTGTATTGTATTAATGCTATACCATACGATTTTAAATAATTTTGCTTTCAAATTTGTTTTAAAGTCCCAGTGAAATTAAAAACAACAATGCCTATTTTTTCATGAAATATTGCAGCGTTTATTGTAAATAGTTTATCAATGTGGGTCATTCTCCTTTTAAAATCCGTGTGCCCTCATAATCTTTAGTTAAAATCTGAAAATACACTTCCTTCCTGTAATGACTATCCATCTTAAATGACGTATGTTGGACGACTTGGGCGGAGCATCCGTTAACTCCTCCCCTTCAACTGTCAGTCTGCTGCCAGTTCTGTTTCAAAATGCAACGGCTGTTTTATATGTACATCCAATCAAATTGCAGAGAAAGATGTAAGCCACGCCCACTATTTTTCTCATTAGAAATTCCATTTCACGCGGAAATGCGTCAAAATACGGAAGTAAAAGCGATCGCAACTTCCGGTTCACGTGGACTTTATCAGCGTTACAAGCTCCTTTTCTGTTCTGACATGACTGTAGGCATGTGTAGGAGTCATTGATGGGTTTGGTGATGAGTGTTTGGCTCAAAGGTGTTCAGCTGGGGTCAGTTCTGGGCTTTATTCAGACCAGTCAAGTTCTTCCAGACTGAATTATTCATTTCTTTTTTAACTTTGCTTTGTGCACAGGGGCATTGTCATGTTGGAATATTTAAATATGTTGCTATAAAATTTAAAGCACACAATTCTTTAGAATATCCTATAGCATTAAGATTTGTGTTCATGGAAATGATGAAAGTAGTCAAAAATGTTCATAAGAAGTTGACGTCCCAATACGTTTATCCATATAGTGTATATTCATGGCTGTTTGTTTATTTCAGTTTGACAGTGGAGGAACACATTTATTTCTACGCCCGTCTGAAGGGGCGGAGCTCTAAAGAGGTGCAGAAGGAAATTGACCAGTTGATAAATGATGTGGGTCTGCCTCACAAACGCAAAGATCTTGCCAAGAACCTCTCAGGTATCAGCAGTCCTGGAAATGGGGGAATGGAATATAACATTCTAAACTAAATTACTAAACATAATCACAAATGAAGAGATGACACTTATTCTGCACATGCTCAGTAGAGTTCTTTGAATTCTTTTTATTTTATTAAATTGTTTCTTGAAAGTTAACCTGAATATCAAACCACTGTTAACTCTCATATATTCAGATTGAGTTGAATGCTTTGTTTGATTGTCAAATTTCTGTTGTATATATAAAGGTGGAATGCAGAGGAAGTTGTCTGTTGCGATAGCGTTTGTGGGTGGGTCCAATGTTGTGATTCTGGATGAGCCGACTGCCGGAGTGGATCCATATGCACGCAGAGGCATCTGGGAATTGCTGCTCAAATATAAAAAGGGTACTGTGAATTTCTCTGCTACAGCAAATGTACCCATTACAGATTATAAAGTACACAACACTACACTATAGATTATAAACACTATAGCTATTATAATAAACACTTTATGTTATCTGTGTAATGTTTGTTAAGCAAGGGCCGCTCTCAGCCGAATGAACAGCAGTCATCATTTCATTTTTCTAAATTATTAATAACACTATAATCGCCTTCACTAATCAAATAATCATCAGCCGCTTGCTAATTACACACCCAATCTAGCTGAAATGAGCTGAATTTGTTATTTTAGTCTCAAGAGTTAGTCAAGACACATTAGTATTGACAGTATAGCATTACAAGTGTACGGAGCAATAATTTTATTCGAAGTCTAGAAGCTCGGGCTGGAGAGTTTCACACTACCGATACCTGAATAACTATCAATATATTTACTTATTGATATATAGTTGTTTACAATACACGTTGTTTTAAAGCTGCTGCATTCACAATGTTTTGCGTTATGGTTTTGAGCATATTGGAGCATCCTCGACAGTTGCGTTGATGGAAATCAAATGCCATTAAAATAGCATTTACATTGAAGAAATGCACCAAATTTAATGATTGCATTCAAGTTTTTAGAGAAGTGATGCATGAAGTGTTACTAAATTATGATGTTCTTTCGCGAGGAAAACACTTTCTGACATTAAGTGGAATATCATGTGTGTTATGAACTCCATACATTTTCTTCATGTTTATTAGCAAAGGTTTTTTGGGGTTAAATGCAGAGCACAAATTCTGAGTATGGAACACTTGGCCTCACATCACATTATCCTTTTGTAAAACACTTCAAATACCTACTACTAAATGTGAATAAACTTGTCTTACAGGTTTTTTTAAACTATATTTGCTATACGTTTAAAGTTGAAGTTATAAAATGTTTAATATAAATTAATATACAGATATATACAATTGTTTTTATGTAAAGATTATATTTAAAATATACATTTTTAATATCTGGATATGAATATTAATTTGCAAAACCCACATACAAACATGAAGGTGAGTAATAATAATGTAGTAACACAACCCAGTCATCTTTTTGTTTTTCCCTCTTTCCTATCTATTTATTTATCTATCTGTGTTGCTATCCGACAGTCTCTAAAGCTGTTTCTTTGTGAATGTCACAGCTGAACGAGTGAGTTGACACAGATCCATCTATCTATACGCCGTGGACTAGCTACGTGGTACAAAAACCCTCTTTGAACCATTCAGAGTTTTATATCTGACTGTGTCCAGATAGCTCCTTTACAGGGCCCAACATCAACAATTCTCAATATAAACATGAGATTCTCTGTAACGTTGCGCTTCTGCCTTTGAGAGCTCAAACGCATGATATTTCATGATGTTTCTGCTCTCGGAAAATCAAATAACAGAGACTTTGAACTCCTACTGACTCGTCGCAGAGGCAGAGCAGAAATAATTCCACCATCCGCCGCTGAGCCCCACGGGTGTACCAAAGGGCGAAAACTTTTCTCTAAAGAGAGGGAAGAGTGAGATCTGAGTGCCACGCGACATGCATGTCAGCGTATAAAAGCGTCTATATAGAGAGCTTCCTGTTTTCCACCACTACTGCACACCGCAAACATCTTATCAGATTCAAATGAGACCCTCAGAAATCAGTGCTTGCGACTGAACGTGTGCTCGTGATGTACGTGTGTGTCTCCAGGTCGCACTATAATCTTGTCTACCCATCACATGGATGAGGCGGATATTCTGGGCGACCGCATTGCCATCATCTCTCACGGCCGAGTCTGCTGCTGCGGTTCTTCTTTCTTCCTCAAGAAAACGTACGGCAGAGGCTATTACCTCACCGTCGCGCGGGCCAAACAAGAACAAGTGACATCACAGTCCACCCCCAAATCTGAAGAGGTACACTGCCCCAACACTCAAAGTCTACACTACATAAAATATATACATCTCAATGGTCTGACCAGCCTGATCTTGCAAGAATTCGTCACTTTTATACGAGGTGGCTAGTTCGTATGAATTCGTACTAGTGAATTGTACAAAAATGTATGATAGAAAAATGACATACTGAAGCCCCTCCCCTAACCCCACCCCTAAACCTAACGTCACTGGCACAAGAGCAAATCGTACAAAAATGTACAAATTCATTCGTAGGAATTAGCCACTTCATAAAAATGTTACGAATTGCTGTGAGATTGTGTTGGTTTGACACACACAACTTTTTTGTTGTACATTATGCATGATGGTAAACATTTTAACCAAAGTAGAGGAATTGTGTAGTTACATTTCTAAACAATCAGACCATTTTCACTTCAGACTTTAAAATAAGTGAAGAAATGTAATGGCCACATAATGCAAATGCTACAGTGGTGTGTTGGTGTATTTAATACAGTCTATTTTTGTTTGTTTGTTAATTTTTGTGTCCAACAGTGTGATAAATCAAGTGTCGACGAGGGAATTGGTGGCGACAGCATTAGCAGTCTGGACACATCAGGTTTGAACAACATGCGCTATTGAATGCACATAGTGTCATGATCTTCATCTTGCGAATGCATTTTAATTTTCCACCTGATCAGATTTGGCAGATTTGACTCGGCTGGTGCAACGGCACGTGCCAGAGGTGGAGTTTCTGGAGGTCATAGGTCAAGAACTCGTGTTTTTATTGCCGTACACGAGTGCCACAGACGGCAGCTTCGCCTCTCTTTTTAAAGAGTTGGACCTGGAGCAAAAAGCTCTGGGCATCACCAGCTACGGGATTTCAGACACCAGCCTGGAAGAGGTATAGCGCTTTATCCAACAGCGAGAAGGGATGTGCTGTAGCTATTAGAAAACAAGCATCTCCACCTGCCAATCACATGTTTTCATGTTATTGTTATTTTTGATGTTTTATCGAGTGCTGGTTGCAGTTGTGTTTTCTTTAGGAAGCAAGTACCTCTTCCTTTTCTGCAGCTCTACTAAAATCACAAAATCCCCACCTCTAATATAGATCTACTAACACAGAGTTACATTTTGGTGTGAGCAAATAAAATAATAAAATTAAATTTAAAAAGCTGCATGTACATTATCCCGCTTATTACATGGCTACTTGCCACATGAGGAAAAAACTGGACATGATATGTGAATTTGAAATATTTTATTAGCTCATTTTTACCGAACGCGGACCTCCCACAAGGAAAAGCGTTTTACTTTCGGTTTTAAGGTTAGAAACGACATTCAAATGACACAAACAGGCAATTTGGTTTAATTATTTGTACATATAATGTCATATATGTCATTTAAAGATTTAATTTGTAAAAAAAAAATTTGGTGGAGCAACCTCTAGATGCCATCTTTATACATATACACACAGATTATTATACAATATAATATGCAATTTACATAGTACACTATACAATACAATACAATTTATACAATAAACATTTGTAATACACAATATACACAGTACGCTAAACAACATAGATGTAAACACTGTGTGTGTGTGTGCAATAAATGTTATGTGCAAATAATCAGGAAGTGACAAGTACTGAGGTAGGAATGTTGTCTTAAAGGAGTCATATGACACGGCTAAAACGAATATTATCGTTTGTTTTAGATGGAATGCAATGTGTATACACGATTTAAGGTTCAAAAACGCTGTATTTTCCACATACCGTGCATGTTTGTATCTCCTCTTTGTCCCGCCTCTATGAAACGCGCAGATTTTTTACAAAGCTCATGGCTCTGAAAAGCGAGGTGTGCTATGATTGGCCAGTTCACCAGTGCGTAGTGATTGGTGGAATACTGCAAGCGCGTGACGGAAATGTAACGCCTCTTACCGTATTTGGAACATCAGGTTCCTCTTCAATTGTACTGACAGGTACGCCCACCTTACTTGAGTATACATTTGGGCGGTCTTAGTCAACTCATGACCTAGATTTGTGGGGGTGTGGTTACACGAGGCGTTCCAGGCAGGTCTGGGTGAGCATTCGCTTTTAGATAGAATGCATCTTTTGTTCCCACACTTACATTTTTGCAATTTTACGTGTCTAATACATGCATGGGCAACTTATAACACACCAAAGACACAGAAAAACACGTATTCGCGCTATATGACCCCTTTAAACATGGCTATTATAATAATAATATTGCACAGTAGGCGGTGTGTGGGGAAGGGATTGAGGTCTCTGGGTACATGTGGAAGATGGTGCCCTGCCAACTGCCCTGTGATGGAAGCTATTCTTGAGTCTTGTTTTGTGGGTATACAGTGTCCTATATCGTTTCCCAGACGGCAGGAGGGGTCTTTACATAATGATTGAAATGTTTCAGACCATAGAAATTGTATTCTGCAAATGTTTTATTTTTCTGTCTTAATTGACAGCATGTCACATAGAGTTGAACTTGTTTTAAATCTACAGTAAAACATTGTGTTGTATATTATTGTTAGTTTTCAGCTTTGCGATAATCTGTGGAGTGACTGAATTTCCTGGTGTTTGATTTCACAGATCTTTCTAAAGGTGGCTAAAGATACAGGTGTTGACGTGGGATCTCATGGTAACAACTCTGAATATTTATTCAATTTTACACGTTCATGTCTCACTCTCTCTGACAAGTTCATGTGACACATTTGAAAATATCGACTAGGAAACTCAAAGAACAATTTGTTGATCTGCACTGAAAACGCCCCAATGTAAGACAAAAACTAGTGACTAATACTAAAATACTCGCAAAAAATTGTGACTAATATGACTAAGACTGATGAATTTAAAGGGATAGTCCACCCCCAAAAAAATTCTGTCATCATTTACTCCCCCTCAGTTTGTTCTAAACCTGTATAAATATCTTTGTTCTGCTGAACGTAGAGGAAGATATTTGGAAGAATGTCAGTAACTAAAAATATCTCACCCCCCCATTTACTGCCATAGTAAGGAAAATAGATACTATGAGATTCAATGGGTTTGAGATCTGTTTGAGACATTCTTCCAAATAGTTTCCTTTGTGTTTAACAGAACAAAGAAATGTATACAGGTTTGGAACAAACTGAGGGGGAGTAAATGATGACAGAATTTTTATTTTTGGGTGAACTTAACAGCCTTTAAAGGAAGCAGTCCCAAACTAGTATATTTTAATTTGAATGCAATTGTGTTGATCTGAGCCACCACAGTCATGTAAACATACGAAATGTCACATGTTGCATGCTTGCTTTAGTGAAGTGATGTGTGATTTCTGAGGTGAGAGACTTTTTATTTTGTGACAAGTTACGTAAATAACAAAAGAATAATGACACTGACATTAAGCTTTACAACATCTCACCTGCGTGATATTGAATCGGGACAATGCGTTTTTCTCAGGCGCTCTACCTAAACTGCATCTGTCAACAGTTTTCATGCACATCTTTCAAAATAAAAGTCTCACATCAGAAAAACATTTAGAATTACTTTTTTGTTGTTGTTGCTGATGTTGTTTCTTTGAATGTACACTACACGACCCAGTCGTAACCTCACTTTTGGGTTGTGACCCACCAGTTTAGAAACACTCTTCTAAAACATTAGTCCCCGTAAAACGGAAGTTGCGATCGTTTTTACTTCCGTATTCTGACACATTTTCGAGTGAAAAGGAATTTCAAAGGAGAAAATTAGTGGGCGTGGCTTGCGTTTTCCACTGCGAATTGATTTTGAAAGTTGACAGTTGAAGGGGAGAAGTTAACGGATGCTCCGGCCAAGCCGTCTAGTTTACGTCCTTTCAGATGGATAGTCATTACAGGGCGGAAGTGCATTTTCAGATTTTAACTGAAGATTATGAGGGTACATGAGTTTTAAAAAGAAAATGACCTACATTGACAAGCTATTTACAATAAACGCTGCAATAGTTCATGGAAAAATAAGAATTGTCACTTTTAATTTCACTGGGACTTTAAATAACTGTCTGTGTTGCACAATCACAATGGTTTTTTTCTCCATTTGGTGCTGCATCTACACCTTTAAATGGATAGTTTACCTATAAATAACATTCTGTCATCATTTTTTCAGCCTCGTGTCATTCAGAATAACTTGTGTTTTCTGTGGAACACAAACGAAGATTATTTGAGAAATGTCACAGTGGTTTTGTGTCCATACTATGGAAGCCAATGGGCAGCAAGGTTGTTTGGTTACCAACGTTCTTGAAAAACTTCTTCTTTTGTGTTCTGCATAAGCAAATAAGTCATACAGGTTTGAAATGACAAGAGGTCGCGTAAATGATGAATGATTTTTTCATTTTTGGGTGAACTTTCCCTTTAAGAAATTAAGTGACCTCTGCATATCTACTGTTTGTTAAAACAGGTCTGTCTCTTTGGGGGCTTTATGATTCGTCTCAGATAAGAACAAGCCACTTGAATAAGAGCTGGGAGAAGTGTTGCACCTCTGAGTGTGTGTATGTGTTAACGTTGTGTCAGATAAGAACAGACTCGTTGAATAAGAGCTGAAAGGATTGCAGCTGCACACTCCAGACTAACCTCTGCTCTGTGTGTGTGTGTGTGTTAATGTCTCGCAGATAAGACTGTGACTCTTGAAGAAACGCACAGAAGCCTCTCAAGGATATCAGGAATACAGACCATCAACTCTGCACTGGAATGCAAAGATGGCGACGCTGTGAAAAATGGTAAACTGTGAGACGCACACAAGAGCTTATACTGTATATACACATACTGAATCACTCAAATGTTTTAAAAAGTCAGATACAGAGAATGTCACGACTTCGTACAATATCACTGTTCCGTGTTGTTCTTTTCTGACTGAATCTTTCGTTGCTTTTGATGCAGAGGTGAAAGTTCGATTCACTAGTCGAGTGGAGGGTAAGTGCAAACAGTGTTTTTCCAATTTAAAGTTCACCCAAAATTAAACTTTTGTCACGTTGTTGCAAACCTGTTTAAATGTCTTTGTTCTGTTGGTTCTGTTCTTTGTTCTGGGGAAACCAAACAGTTCTGGGGCACCATTGACTACCATTAGGGATGTAACGATTCACTGTGAGCCGGTTGAAAATCGGTTATAATGAGTGACGATTCAAATCGGTTGAGGTGTGAACTGAATCGCAATACATTTTTTGAACAGCAGGGGCCGCTATTTTCACTGCAAATCTAAACGTGGACATGCTGATATTTCTTAAATGCAAAACAATCCAAGAAAAGCTCAGACAGTATTAGTTTGTTTATATTAAAGAGAATTTTTCTATTATTAATTTGTTTTAAAATTGCAGTTTAGTTTTGTTATTTGAAATAAAACATTATTTTATTATACAAAGAAACGTGAAGCATTTAAGAAATAATGCAAGGGAAGTTGTTCATTTCTAATTTGTTTCAACTCATTTTGTAAAAATAAATCGTGAGTAAATCGTGAAGAAATCGCATCGTGAGATCAGAATCGTGAATCGCATCGCATCGTGAGCTGAGTGAATCGTTACATCCCTAACTACCATAGTAGTAGGTTTACCTACTATGGTTGTCAATGGTGCCCCAGAAGTATTCTTCGTGATGATGACAAACGTTTCATTTTTGGGTGAACCATCCTTTTAAATATTACACTATAAAATATTGACTGATCTAAATATATGTCATGTATGTTGTATAGGAGAATTATTTGTTGTTTATGTTACAGACACCCAGCGCCCCATGTGCGCGAACGGAAAGGGGTCTTATGTCATCACAGGCTGGTCTTTGATTAGACAGCAGTTTTTAGCTCTTTTTATCAAACGCTTCCACCATGCCCGCAGAAGCAGGAAAGGAATCATTGCTCAGGTAAAACCCTCACCACAGTACTCTGCACAGACAACCACCAAATTGATTTCAGTCTCAAACAGAGCAAAACAGCCTCTTCCTTTCAGTCGATGTCTCAATCGGTTTTTCACAATCTGCAGCTGTCTGAAGGGGCTGTAATGGGTTTAGGCCGGTCTGAGTACAGCATGAATTCGAGCGAGGCTGTTTACCACTCTATGCACTGGCCCATCACAACCAACGCTTGTTGAAAATTGAAGCGTGAGCTCATGAAATGAATGCGCTCCACAGTGAAGCATGAGAACGTGTCCCGGTGTCATTTCAGTGAGTTAGGCCCGTGGCTCGGTAAATGGAACATACGCGTTGGAGTCGTCTTCCGCCCCCTGCAGTTATTACACAGGCTTGCAGATTCCTGTAAGGCCCCTGATTTGAAAGCCTTGAGCTTCCAACCTTTCGTTTGTGTCTGAGGTACAGTAGATGTGAACAGAGTTGATGACAAAGAAAAAACGATGAATAGATGATGATGAAAAGAAAAACTGCTTAAAATATGTTAATAAAAAGAATTGGTTTCAGGTGCTTTTGAAAACCTTTTATACAATTGTTCAAAAATCATTCTTTTTTTCTTACGTGAATATAATTACTATTTGTTGAATTTTTACCATTTTTCAAACTTAGAGGGACAGTTCATTCCAATGACATTTGTTCTTCTGCAAGACACAAAAGAAGATATTTTGAAGAATGTTGGTAACTAAATAACATTGACCCCCATTGTATTCCATTTTTGGACCACTGAGACATTTCTCAAAATACCTTTTTTTTGTTTCACAGACGAAAGACAGGTTGTGAATGACAAAAGAGTGAATAAATGGTGACAGAATTTTGATTTTTGAGTGAACTATCCCTTTAGCTAAGCTGGCCATATACAATCCTCTCTCTGATGTATTTTAGGTTACAAAAAATAAAACTTGGAAAACGGTTTATTGGAATCAAATATTTGCCAAAAAATGATTGGAAAAACTTCAACTGAACAAAAATTGAAATGTTGCCTCAGAAATAAACTGAAGTAAGTTTAGTGCACTAAAATTCTAATAATGAAAACAAACGAATCTTAAATAAATCTCAATCATTATAAACCAAATAAAATCTTCATGAAATTCACGTTTTGTGAACCTCCTAGTATTCATAAACATATATACGATTCTGCTGTTTTAGTAAGCCACTTTGGTTCTGTCAATATGGTGATATTGTACTTTTCATGGGTCCAAATGTACGACAACGCTTGCTAACACCACGTGCTACACGTTATGATATCATTCTGAACACTATTACCGTTACTACCGGCTTTATGAAGGTTGCATGTCCAAAGCACAAAAACGACAACAGTGTGCACAGGTTTGGTTTTACGTTTTGGCTGATGCTCATCGCTCTCTCCTTTTCTCTCCAGGGAGAGATGTTCTATTGTTTTCTCCTTCTTTATTCCCGGTGCGTTCGCTTGCTGCGGCACATTTACATTTTTCTGTGTAAACAGAGAGTGTTTGAATTGGGTGTTTGAATTAATTGGACAATCATGGGGTGTAATTAATCAGCTGGAGTGAGGCCTTGCCACCGTCTCTCTCTCTGCGCTGGTTTCGCTCTGGCTGTCAGCAGAGGGATGGAATGAAAGAAAGACATGTAGAGAGATAGAAGAGAGGAAGAATAGAGAGAAATTAATTATGCTGGAAATGAAGGGTGACAGCACCAATGTTTAAAAGTGTTTAATCAATCCCTTTTACACATTTAACCGAGCCAACACAAGCACACGCAGTACATCTGCCAGAGACAGAGAGAGTTTGCAATTGAACGGTACTCCAAATATTCAATACAGTCTTCTATAAAAATCTAAGCACAAAAAAATTACTATCCGTGACTATATGTATTGTATGTGTTTTTGACAAATGCTCATATTGAGAGCTGTGTGTATGCATACTTTAAAAGTAGTAATAGTATAGAAAGTGGGCATTGTAGTATGTAGTATAAAAAGTGATTAGTCTTTAGTGGGTGCAGATGTATTAAGCGGTGTGTGTATATACGTATGTGTCAGGTGGTGATGCCGGCGTTCTTCGTGTGTTTGGCTCTCATCTTTTCTCTGATTGTTCCTCCGTTTGTGGAATATCCCAATCTGGAGCTTCAGCCATGGATGTACGGAGCGCCACAGAACACCTTCTTTAGGTACACACACACCTTAGCAGCCTATTAGTGAACGCCTTACACTGTAATTTGTTTTTATAAGCAAATATGTGTTAGTTCTTTTAGAAACAGGACCTCTAATGTGTCAAATCTTGTGTGTGTTGTAGTTTTGATGATGCAGGTGTAGTTCAGGTGCAGAAGGTGACACACGCTTTGCTTAGTTCTCCTGGATTTGGAACACGATGCATGAGCAGCAACCCCATCCCGTGAGTACACACATGCTCATGCAAACACACACAATCATGCACGCAAACACACATTGAGGGTAATGCTTTCTGTTCCTCTATTAGTAAATACCCCTGTAATCCAGCGGGAGGCACTGATTGGATGACTCCTGCGGTAGATCCGTCCATCACTGAGATCTTTAACAAGGGGAACTGGACCATGGAGAATCCATCACCTGACTGCCAATGCGGCACTCCTCAACGCAGCATCATGCTTCCGGACTGCCTGCCCGGAGCCGGAGGCTTACCGCCACCTAAGGTCAGTAATCACTGACATGGTTACTATACCTTCGCTAAAGTCAAACCATAGCCTTTATGTAAATTCTTATTTCAACTATAATTTAAATGTTTTTCAAATGGATGGATCAAAAATGCCTTTACAGACGTGCCTGTGTAACAGAGGCCAGCTAGTGAAGAGCTGTGCAGTGTGTAAACCTCACTCCCCGACCTCAAGAGGCGCTCTAGCGACAGATGCTAGAGGCTGCGGTCTTTAGCCTCTTCGTTAGAGCGCCTGACTCCATGCCGGACCGACCCGGTTCAAGGCATGTCATGGCTCTGCCTCACTTAGCCATGTTTTTCTTGGTCCTGTGGCAGAGCCATGACAAAGTCTTTGGTTATGTGTGGAGAGAAACATATTATTGTCCTTTTGACAATAATATGCGTTCTCTCCAGTGTCTAGTCATTGGCCCCGCCCCTCTCGTTTCCTGTATTGTTTCCCGGCCGTGTTTGATTACCCTCACCTGCCCTGTGTCGTTATCCTTCGTTTGTCTTCCCTATTTAATGCCCTTATGTTTCTTTGTTCTGTGTTCGTGGATTGTATGTGCTTGTTCCTGTCCGTACCAGTGTTCAGTATATCCTCCAAGTCAAAGTCGAGTTTTGTAAGTCTGTTATTTTGCGTTTTCCTAGTATTGTTCAGTTTACCCAGTCTTAGTTATTCTATGTCCCGGTTTTTCCCCATCGTGGGTGTTGTGTTTTATACTTTTGTTTTTTCTTACAATAAATATATTCTTTGTTAACCCCTTACGTCCTGGTCGCCTGCAATTGGGTTCTCAGCCACGCAAGTCGTGACAAGGCGGGGCCAGTAGATCCGGTTACACCTGGTCGGTTATACTCGCCTTCGACTTCGTTTGTTTTCAGATGCGCTGCTGCATGCAGTTACTACATGAAACTTTGCGATGATGTCATTTATGTTTCGCGCACACTGTAAAAAATCCAGTAAAAACAAAAAAATAAATTTCTGGCCGAAATTGTCATGGAATGTCCAGGAAACACTGACAAAAGTATGCATGTAACAAAAAACACTTTAATAAGGGAAACAAGACCGGGAGAATATAACTACACAAAGAGGTTGACATTAAACATAACATTTAAGACTAGAAAAAGGTACAGGGAACACCGGAGTGAATATATACAGTTCTGATGATGGGGCTGATGACTGGCAGGTGAGGGTGATTACAAACGACGAACTAGTGCTGGAACGTGGAGGAGCGTGGGTGATGAAGTCGAAGGGGGAAACACTGGGAGAGACCGAGGGAAACCGTGACAGACATAAACCGTAAAATAACAGTTCCCTTTCTGTCAGTCTCTTGACGTTGTGTCGAGTCGACAGAAAGGGGTTTGAACTTAAGAACCTATCATCTCTGATTGTACTTTTAAAAGGCCAATGAACTTGGCGAATGGCATGGCATGGCATGCCAGTCTCTGCCCCGTACATACGAGTAAAAAGGAAGATGGCGTGCCCATTCATTCACCATTTTAAGCTTCGGAATCTGCGAAGCTTAAATGCTGAGCGCATTATCTTCTGATTTCTACTGGATTCTACGATGCAGAGCAGCGGATTCGTCCTGGTCGTAGTCGTAGTTGCCTGGTCAGCGTGTACTTGTCGCCAGGCATGTCTCGCCGCTGTAATCTTGGATGTGACTGCCTCATCCTCGAACCTGACAGGCACGATACCTGCATCACATGTCTGGGTCTCCAACATGCTGAAGTAGCGTTCGTGGATACGGCATGTCCGCACTGCGAGCACATGTCGATCAAGGTATTGCCACAATTGGCTGTGTTCAATTTGGACACAGCCACATCATCGTCTGCTTTCTGTTCCGCGGCGGCTGCCAAGCCATCTGCAGAGGCGGTGGTGATATGGGGGTTCCCATGGAAATTAACCCATCGCAGAAAATGGCTGTCCAGGCCCCGTTACGCTCACCTAACCTGTCTCTGATGGGTGGCAGTAGACCGTCCCATAGCAGATCTAGGAGGACGAGGTGTCCATCACGACATCGGATGGCGACTTCCTGGCATCAGACGCTGATGTTCCCCTGGAGCTCCCGGCTACGGCCGGTTGAGCCCAGGACGAGTCTGATGCAGAGATGTCAGCCTTGCTTGCCCGGGCCGCCGCGAGCCTCGGGTTGCAGTGCACCGCACTGCCTTCCCTGCAGTGCTCCTGGCTGGATTCTTGGAACCTGGATACGGAGCGCAGTGGCAAACTGCGTTCCGTCCCGGTACCTTTTTATCCGGAAGTGCATGAGGAGCTTACGAAGACCTGGAATGCCCTCTTTTCGGCACATTCACGTCAAATGAGCTCGGTCGCCCTGACTTCCCTTGACACCAGAGCAGCTAAGGTCTACGTCGATGTACCCCAGGTCGAGCATGCTGTCGCGGCACATTTGTGCCCGCAGACTGCCCCCACCTGGAGGGACCGACCAAGGTTCCCTTCCAAAGCCTGTAAGTTTTCGTCATCTCTGGTGTCGAAAGCTTACACTGCTGCGGGTCAAGCTGCCTCCGCACATCATGCCATGGCCATCCTGCAGGTCCACCAGGCTAAGGCATTGAAGCAGCTGTACTAGGGAAAGCACGACCCAGCGGTTATGCAGGAACTGCGCACCGCCACTGACCTCGCTCTCCGGGCGACCAAGGTGACAGCGCGTGCTGGGTTGAACAATGTCCACTCTGGTGGTCCAGGAGAAACACCTTTGGCTCAACCTTGCGCAGATGCGAGACCCTGAGAAAGTCTCTTCGGTTTGCCTTCGAGGGTCGAGCTCAGGGAGCAGGCTGTGAGTATTCTCAACTATCCTGACGACTGGCTTATCTTGGCTCACTCGCGAGATCTGTTGTGTACGCACAGGGACCTTGTGCTCTGGCACCTCGACTGATTGGGCCTACAGGTCAACTGGGACAAGAGCAAGCTCTCCCCTGCGCAGAGCACCTCTTTTCTTGGTATGGAACTAGACTCCTTACCACCGTGCGCGCCCAGTCAATGTTGCGCTGTCTGATCCTCGTCAGGCAGCAGTCAGCGGTCCCACTGAAACTTTTTCAGAGGCTCCTGGGGCATATGGTGTTCTCGACGGCAGTCGTGCCGCTCGGGTTGATGCATATGAGACCAGTTCAGCATTGGCTTCAGAGTCGAGTTCCCTGGAGAGCATGGCACTCCGGCACGAGGCGTATTCCCATCACGTCTCACTGCCGTCACACCCTAGCCCCTTGGACAGACAGGTCCTTTCTTCGGGCTGGAGTCCCGATCGGGCAGGTCTCGAGGCGCGTCGTGGTGATGACAGACACCTCCCTACTCGGCAGGTGTGCTGTGTGCAACAGGCATGCAGTGTCAATATCAATTGCCTGGAGTTGCTGGCTGCTTGGCTTGCTTTGAAGAGGTTCCTTCCTCTCATTCAGGGCAAGCACGTGCTGCTCCGCTTGGACAGCACGGCTGCTCCGCTTGGACAGCACGGCTGCTCCGCTTGGACAGAACGGCTGACGTGGCGTACATCAACCACCAGGGTGGCATTCGCTCACGGCAGATGTCGCAACTCGCCCGACTCCTCCTCTGGAGTCAGCAGCTGGTGGAATCCCTGCGGGCCACTCATATCCCGGGCTACCTCAACCAGATAGATGATGCGCTCTCTCGGCAGGTCATGCTCTCCGCGCTCCGTACCCTCTTGGGACCTTAATGTGGTCCTTGTGGGACCTGGGAAGGGCCCCATTTGAGCCCCTAGACCTCATCTCACGATGAAGACGGTTCTCCTAGTGGCGCTCGCTTCCATCAAGAGGGTAGGGGATCTGCATGCATCTCTGTGTCCAACGAGTGTTCATCCTCCACTGGATGAAGTATAAGCATTCCATCCATCACTAAGCACTTTCAAGTTTTCCAGGCCCAGTATTGGTGAGTTTCCCTCACGAGGTGAACCCCTATACCTGAGCTAGTGCTCCACATGTAGTGACTCCCCCTCCTTGGGAAGTCCCATCTGACGTTTCCTCACTCTTGGTTCCCCTGTCGGTGAACAGATGACCTCCCCTCGGTGGACTCCACCACTTCTGTGCACCCCTGGTTGGGGCCCCGCACTGCTACTCCAATGAGGTCTCCCCACTGGTGAGACCATGTAGGTATTCCACGTATTATCTCCCTACGGCAGATGTGGTCTCCGTAGCGTTCCCCCCACTCCACTGGAAGTCGTGATGCGGCGCTGCGGTGTTTCATATAGGAACCCCATTCTGTCGGTTCGACACAACGTCGAGAGACCGACAGAAAGGGAATGTCTTGGTTATGTATGTAACCTCAGTTCCCTGATGGAGGAAACGAGACGTTGTGTCCTTCATGCCACAACGCTTTGCCGTCTGCTGCAGCGACCGAGAATGCTTCTCAGGTTCCTCAGCCCAAAAGGTGAATGAATGGGCACGCCATCTTCCTTTTATACCTGTATGTATGGGGCAGAGACTGGCATGCCATGCCATTCGCCAAGTTCATTGGCCTTGTAAAAGTACAATCAGAGATGATAGGTTCTCAAGTTCAAACCCCATTCTGTCGGTTCGACACAACGTCTCGTTCCCTCCATCGGGAAACTGAGGTTATGTACGTAACCAAGACGTTTTTTGACCGTATTTTAAAAATGACATGACAAATCTGTACAGTACAGTTTTGTAAAATTACAGTTACAGTTTCAGTTACATGGAAAATGTGTAAATAATAACAGAAAATTATGGAGGGATGTTACAGTGCACCCTCTCGCTTGTGCGAATGCGCCAAGAACAAACTAGGCTTAATAAGCTAAACAGTGAGATGACCTGAATTATCTCAAAATGCACCAGGTATATATTGTAATTTTAATTGATCCCATGGTGATATATCCACCATAATATATAAAGCTTTTTTTAACATCTTTAATCTAGGTGTCTCCTGAAGTTTTCTGTGCAGTGGTGTTGTGTCAGCAGATATGTTAATCACTCCACAACTCGGAAACTCAAAAACTAGAATCGCTCCTTCAGAATCTTTTTTAATTCTCTCTTCCGCTGTAAACAACTTTCTTTAACACGCTCACACACTGCGCTGACCCAGTTTACAGAAGGTCTGCTATTACTAAACTATGATTGTTGAGCACTCTAAAGAGGATGAGTCCTACACACACACACACATAAAGGAGATAAATCATAGATGTATTTGGGGTGATGGGGGCTGGGTGAATCTTATCCCCTGCCTGAGGGCTTCAGATATATCAAGTAATGCTTTAATTAGACCAGCAGCACACAGATATATAAGCCCTTAAGGGTTTGCTGAAAAGAATCACTTCTTGAGTCTATTTCCCCCTTATTTATTTTTTGACTGTGTGCAACAACTAAAAAAAATGTCTGCACACTTTTTAAAATTTTTATTGCATTTTTAAAGCCCTCATGTTTTTCCTGAAAAGTTCTCTGAACACTTGGAAAATAATAATGCACTTACTGTGATTTACTGATACCATAGATTCTCTACACATGTTTTTTCTCTTCAGAAAACGTCAGAACTTGTGTTAGTTAGCTGTAACAAACTTTTTTATGAATTATTCCTTAATCAAAACAACACAACTGCAGTTTGATTGATATTAATTGGAATGTACAATAAAAATGATGATTTTTGAAATGTTTATGCATTTGGCAGACGCTTAAAGCGACTTACATTGCATGATACTATACATTTGTATTTGAGTATGTGCAATCCCCGGGATCGAACCCATGACCTTGCACCATGCTCTAACCACTGAGCTACAGGAAAGCTATAGCTATATGAAAACTAGACAGCAAGGTCCAAATATTGAATAATGACATAAATAAGAGTTATTTAAATGTATTACATGACATGCTTATTAAAGCGATAGTTCACCCAAAAATAAAATTCTTGTCATCATTTACTCACCCTCTTGTCATTTCAAACCTGTATGACTTTATTTCTTCTACAGAACACAAAATAAGATATTTGGAAGAATGTTTTTAACTGGCCCCCATTCACTTGCATTCATTTTGTGTCAATACAATAGAAGTGAATGGGGGCCAGTGTTCTTTGGTTACCAACTTTCTTCAAAATATCTTCTTTTCTGTGGAAGAAAGAAAGTCATACAGGTTTGAATTAAGGGTGATAAGAGGGTGAGTAAATGATGACAGAATTTTCATTTTAAATCACTTTAAGGCATAACATTAATAGCACAAAATGATGTCCTTGGTGGTGCGTAGTAGCATGCATCCATCATGTTTGTGTTGTTATTTTCTGTGAAACACAAATTCTTTGACCTATCAAATCTGTCAAGCATCAGAAAGTACTAAATACCACTTTTATTACGATTTCTGAATTTCTATTTTAAGTTATATGAATTATGTGCACACACACACACATATATTCTCTCCTGTTAGGAACCTCTGAAATGTGCGTATGTATTCGGATATAAAAGCAAGACTCAAATTAAGTTCCCCTTCAGTCGGTCTCTCAACGTTGTGTTGAGAGACAGACTGGGGTTTGATCTTGAGAACCTATCATCTCCGAGAGGAATTTAAAATGGCGAATGGCACACGCATGCCAGTCCCCGCCATGTGCATACGGGTATAAAAGGGAGGTGGTGGCGGCCATTCACTCATCTTTTGTTCTTCAGAACCTGCATGACAGTACATGTCAAGCTATTCTTCTCTCCGAGAATTCTCCTTCCAGACTGCTGGATTTACAACGCGAAGCAGCGGATTTCTCCCTCTCAGTAGTGGACTTCCCCTGGGCGTCTCAGCCAGTGCCGATCCTAGACGTATGGGGGCCCTATGCAAACCTTTGTGAGGGGCCCTTGTCGTAATAGTTCAGATTAGATGAGCATAACTGTAAACTATAAGATATAAAATGATAAATCAATTAACACACTTAAACAAATTAAAACTGAAAGACAAAAAACCTTAAACTGACAGTAAGAACAATTAAATATAAATTAAATTCACATGTAAATAATCCTTTACCTAAAGTAACACATGGCTCTGGAACCATCTATCTTTTTACTAATCAAATGAGTGATTAACAAAAATAAAACAGAAAATATAGTTTACCCAAGAAAGCTAAGCATTAGAAAAAAAAACATATGAATTATTCTCTAAATGTGATGACGCAAAAATGACATATTATCATTGGGAAAACGAAATACAGTGGTGAGCATTATAGCTGAGACTCACATGAACATTGTACAGCTGGTTTTGTGACTAAGTCATTCCCTGTAAATGCTATTGAAGTTAGAATATGAATGTGTATGTAACTTTGGAGACGGTCCCTAAATTCACGACTATCGAACATCCACAGTAAAACCAACTGTTTTGTAAATATGTACTTGCATGAGTTGACAAAACTAAATAAGACTTTAAAATAGTACAAAAACACATGCCTTCTAGTTCTTGTTCTTTTGCTTCACGTCGTTGCCGTTTTTTGCCATATGTAAGACGCATCATCACATTATGCGCATGTTGTAACGCAACGTAAGGGTACCTTGTGCAACGAGAAGTAAGTTCAAGAAGAAACAAGAAGAAAAGTTAACGTTGCCAGGGAAAATAATGAACGAGAAACAAGGCTGATTTACTTTCCACGGGTTTAATAAGTTCTCACGTCGTCGACTCATCAGCATACATGCGGGCTGAGCAACAAAACATAAGACGTCCCCATATTGGTAAACAAAAGCAAAAAAAGAAAAAGGACAGAAGTCGGCAGAGTGGTTCTCTCGTCTTCCCAAACTGTTCCATCAGTACATGCCGCAACTGCTAAGTGGCCGTTACAATGTCATCACCTGCGCGCACTGCATGATGTCCGAGTATGTCACAGTAATTAAATAAATTAAATATTAAAAAGGAAATTTCCAAATGATTCCTGTAAAGTTTGTAACAGAACACTCCGAAGGCAGAAAGTTGAATCCGCATCTTGTTTACATTATAGTGTTTTTGATTCGGTACTCAAGGAGGCCCCCTGGTGGTGCAGGGGTCCTACGCAACTTGCGTAGTTTTCCTATAGTAAGAATCGGCTCTGGTCTCGGCAGTGGGCCGCAGATATTTCTAAAAGAGCAAATTTCCATTCACAGTCTGCGCTGCGCTTCGGGCATGTCTCGCAGCTTTGTTCTTGGGTATGACAGACTCATCCCCGAGTCCGACGGGCACAACACCTGTATTGCATGTTGGGGTTCCAGCATGCAATGGCAGGGCTCATTGATTAAGGTGTTGCGGTCACGGTTGGCCTCGTCTGCTTCCCGAGCGAGTTCGACTGCCGCTTCGGCGAGGTCGACCACTTCGGCGAGTGGCGGGGGTGATTCAGGGGCGGGTCCAGATCATTTTCTTGTTGCTGGCACAGGGAGTAACAACAATTAATCTGGGGGGCCGCCAAAAAGTAACAAAAATGAAAGCTGCCACTGATAGCCCACTTCAATATGAGCGATCACTTCAATTTATATTGTACAGTTACACACTGTTTGTTTTCATCTTGCTTTTCATGGCCACATTAAATCTGCTGGGTGTACTCTTACCAAGTGGTAACACACAGAACACTAGCATGTTTGCTGTACAGAGTTAGCAACAAGTTAGTGCTTCTAGCTCTGTACAGTGAACATAGCAGTGGTCTGTATAGTAATCAGTTTTAAGCACCACTTAAATTCTTACAATGCAACAACAATATCCTTTAGTAGTGCATAGTGCCAGTTTAGTACTGTGATTAAAAGGAGGTATTTAAATTGCTTCATTAACTGAATAACTGTAAAATCGTGCAGAACACCACATTACACATTTTAAAGCATTTCCCTAATACCTGCATTTTCACCTGGAGGTCCATGAGGGCTGGTCTGGCCCTGGAAATTTTGGCCTGTTTTAGCTGCCTGGCAAAATTCAGCTTGACTACTCTCACACTGCTGGTCACCTGCACTCTCCCTGCTAATTTTCTTCTGTGTCAAGAAATTGGAGATATCTCCCTGCCTCCGTTTCATGCTGTAGTCCAGTGTTTCCCAACCCTGGTCCTCGGGGCACACCTTCCAGAATGTTTTAGTTCTCTCCCTATATGAAACACCTGATTGATGAGTTGAATCAGGTGTTTTATATAGGGAGAGATCTAAAACATTCTGGAAGGTGTGCCCCGAGGACCAGGGTTGGGAAACACTGCTGTAGTCTACATTCAAAACGTGTCCACAAACACAATAAATAGCATCATGTTATTTGTACTTTACCAACATCACAGTGGCAACAATGATATGATACTCTGTTGTTGACTGTTAATTCATGTCACAAAACGCGAAACATACAACGGATGCTAATTAACATCCGTTGTATGCAATTAGTAATTGCTAACGTTACTGAAACAGTGGAGAGATGTTTACGTTTATCCAGATGGAGAGCTAACTAAAGTAAACACACAAGAACAGTTTCCCATGCAAATTGAATCAAATTAGACCCAAATAGACAGTCTTAAAGAACCTGTAGAGTTCTGTTCTTACCTTAACTCGGTGCACATAGAAGCATCACGTTGCAAAAAAGTCAGTGACTGGTGAAGTTATGAGTTCATTAGCGCAGCCGCGGAGCCACTTCCTTTGTCTTTTTTCCAAAATAAAAGCCTTCATTAGTTCTTAACACAGTCTAGTCACAAGGTTACAGATTTTGCTTCCGTTTTAACGTGCAACGTCGGTAAAGAGCTTTAGCGTAATGATTGACATTACCCCGAGTCAATGACAATTGGGGGGCACACGGGGTGGCCAATCAGATTACAGGGGTGGCGGGTACCCCCCGTGCCACCATGGAAGCCCCGCCACTGGGGTGATTGCGGATTCCTATGGATGTCACTCCGCCAGTTTCGGCTCGCGGACCATCCGTGCCCCAGTACGCTCACCTGGCTCATTCCCGACGGGCGGCGGTGTACCATCCCATAGCGGGCAGACTCGACAATGGGATGTGGACAAACTTTCTGTCATAACGTCGGACAGCTACCTCCTGGCATCGGATGCGGAGACCCCTTGGAGCTCCCGCCCCCAGGAGGTCGAGCCCAAGACGAGGCGACGAAGAGATGGCGGCCGTGCTTGCCCGGGCTGCAGTGGTCCCGCCCTCCCCGTAACGCTCATGGCTGACCTGGAGGTGCATGAGGAGCTCACAAAGACGTGGAATATGCCGTTCACTGCGCGTTCCCGTCTGACGGGCTCAGGAGCTGTTACTTCCCACTCCTATTGGATGTTATATGCTGTTGTGACTGTATGTTAGTATATATGACTTCAAAACACCCCTGTTAGGGTGTCCAGGCTTAGAAATGTTTTATATTCACAAATAAATGAGGGAGATTCACAAACAAATTATTGATTCACAAATAACCACATAAAGGGCCAGAAAAAACTGTAAATCATTTGATTTTACGGAATTTTACTGTTTTATTTTGCAGAATTCAAGTATATTTGAAATCCGGTAAAAAGTCAAACTAATAGACTCCAAATGTCAGTGTAAAATAACCTAAAAAACATGTACATTTTATTATACGTAAATGTTATTTTAGTCTTTTTTCTGGCATAATGTTTTTTTTTACTTGTTTACAGTGTCCTTATCAAAGAAACCTCAGAGTAACTAAAAATAAGGTGCATTCACAATTCAAACAAGATTTGTTAAAGATTTGCATTTCTTCAGAGATTTCTTTCTGCGTATCTGTAAATTATATTTATTTGTGGATATGAAATGACTTTGAGCTCATAAAAGAGTTTTAGTGATTCTGCTCTCAGACACACACAATCATACAAGGTTTCTTTGATCTGCTACACATCTGATATCACACAGTCAGTACAGACGATTCTTCTGGTCGACTCTCGTTCTGTCTGTCTCGCTGCATCCTTGATAAGTTAAGAGAGGAGGCAGACGCACCATACGGGTTTCTTAATGAAACGCCGGTTTCCATCGCAACAGCACGCAGGAGTTACGTGTTGGTTAAATCTGTGAAGTGAGTTAGCGGGGTTTGGACTGCAGGACGGTGGTGTTTTAGAGAGTTGCGATAATCAGCGCGCTTACTGCACTGCATTCTTTGTTGTTTTGTTCTTGACGTGACAGCACATACTTAGTCTTCCCCGTTGCATTTACTTTGTTTGCAAGATGATAGTCTGACGGCTCGCCCACAGACTGCTAGTGATCTGTTGTCTGTCTGTAAAGCTGGCAGGCACTTGTGAAAATCAAAAGCTTTTATTCGATGGCCTCAATGTTATTCAGCATCTGAGAGGAAACGTCAGCAGGTGTTTAATGGTCCTCAAGAAGATCTTGTTAGTAAATGTGCCAAAGTTTGGGCAAATGCAGTTTTTCTCTATGTAATCACTGAAGCAAGTTTTTTAATGAAATTTGCTTCTATGATATGTCCTATTTCTTGCCATTATTTCATTAAAAACTCTCCTAATGTTAGAAGACCGAATGATCGTTTTTAGCCGGGCAAAGTAAGCTACCTTTCATGGGCTGGTTTTGGAGAAAATAATTTGAAGTATATAAATTTGCCAAAAGGCGGAAAAGTATGGAACTCATAAAAAATAATTATTTTTCACCTCACTACTGTGTTGTTGGAGGCATTTAAGAGCAAGTATCAGCAGAACCGTATGTTTGTTTTTGTTTTCTGCCCGTGACAGAGTCTGTACTCATTACTTTTGGGCGCAAAGAAATTCTAGTCACATTTGATTATGTTTCGACTGCCACACCAGGTGGGTTGTCTTTGCCCAGATTGTGCCGAACATTTGAAAAGCAGTTTTTATTAATGAAAGATAAATATTGTTATTAATTTATTTTCTAGCTGTTCCGGTAATCATAGAGGCCATGTGAAATAAATAGTTTTTGAGTCAAACACAATTTGCAAAACAATCGATGTTTCCAAACAGGTTTTCCGAACTCTTAGAATTGCACTAATGACAGACACAGACTTACAATTTTAATTTCCCGACGTCTATAAAACATCTTTCTCTCTTTCTGTCTTTTTATTGATCTGTTTCAAAAAAGGATTGAAAAAAACTGATGAGAATCAGACTGTTCCATCTCTGTGAATCAGCCTCAAATAGATGTTCATTATACAAATCATTGCCTCTAACAATGTAACTGTGCATGTGCGTGCATGTTTGTGCATCACAACTCTTTTCATTTAGAAGGCTTTTTGTGGAACTGAGCCATTGTTATTAGATTCACGCTGATAGTGAATCTCACCTGCTCATCTGAGGAATACACAATGTGTGCACGTGTGTGTTTCTATTTATTTATGTAAATATGAATTTCCTATTCTCATAATGAACTTTCTCTTGCAATTTATCTTTGGGAACATTTAGAATATATAAACTGTGCAGTATTATTAGTAAGCACATCATTCTCAAGCACTCGGAATTACTCATTTGTACTCTATAGGTTGAGTAACTGAGGTTTTCTCGTGATAAAACGCTTCATAAAATCATATTTGGGCTCAGGGGCGGACTGGTCATCTGGCGTTCCGGGCGGGCCGTTATTGTTTGGGGCCGGAACGGACGCTTTGGCCTCTCACACGGACATATTATAAATGCGAATGCACGCAACGCGAATGCAAAAGACACATATGCATCCCCCCCCCGTCGACAGACTTAACCATGCTCCCAAACCCCCCTCCCCTGGTCGACAGATCTATGCATGCATCCCCCCCTCATCGACAGACATGATGGATGGCCGATGTGGGCCACAAAATGCCAGGGCCGAATTTTCTTCTCAGTCCAGCCCTGTTTGGGCTTGAATTATATTAATCAGGAATCAGATGTTAATATTTAATTTCTTTGTTTTTTACATTTTTGCACTATGTGTGGACATGTTGTTTCATTCTTGTTTGTTGTTTGTTTCTTTAGAGAACCCAGAACACCACGGACACACTGCAGAACCTCACTTCACGAAACATGACTGACTTCCTGCTCAAAAACTACCAAAAGTCTGGCAAAACACGGTGCAGAACCACTTTAATGCAATTCAGTAAAAATACAATGATGAATTTACCTTCCAATCTGTTCTTTAGTTTATATACAATCAAGCACACACACAAAAAAACATGTACTGTGTGTGTTTGTGTGTATAGGTATGGCGGAATCTCTGTGGGAGGTGTGAACTCGCAGGTCAAAATGAACGAGTCTGAGATTTCGGCCGTGATCACTGACCTCAAATCAGTTTTCAACATCTCGCAGGTAAGACCAACAGAGGCTGAGAAGTTCAGATGTTGTGCTTTTTTTTTTTTTTACACAAGAACAACATTCACGTATCAATCCCACTGAGG
This sequence comes from Triplophysa rosa, assembly GCF_024868665.1. Lineage (NCBI taxonomy): Eukaryota > Metazoa > Chordata > Actinopteri > Cypriniformes > Nemacheilidae > Triplophysa > Triplophysa rosa. Next base: position 4,189,159 of record NC_079890.1, read on the forward strand.
TGAGTCGGATGAATAGCAAATCTTCATTATATTTTAACAGAAATCAGAATGCTGCTATCTGTAACTTTGTTTATATTACATCAGTTATTGAGCAGGTATTTTAAAATCAGTGTTCAAAACTGTCTCGTTACCTTATCACGATTCACAAGCTTATAATCATTATAAATTGTGCTGTCGGGCGAGATTTCATGGGAAATGTCAGTTTCGTTTGACCTCCACGCACGTGAAGTTATGTCAATTAACTTGCAATTTCATAGTTCAAACAGAGGTGGCGATAGAGAGGCAAATGTTACAAATTACAGCTTTAATAATGAATATACACAGCCAGATAAAGAAATAGAGAGATTTATTCATGTGGATCATTACAAATGTTGTCGAATCACACATACCTGTCTGTCATTATACATGTATAGCAGAATAAGTTGAACTTTTCACTGGTTTCAGATAGAGTCTGAGAGGGTTTTTTGGCAGTCTGTAGAGATGCTGATTGGTTTGATGATTGAGGTGTTGCCAAAATGATACAGGTCATTTCAGGCTATAAAGACTTTCTGCTCTGGCCTGCAGGGAGTGCAGGAACTTTTTTCCGGTTATGTGGTCTGGATTTTTATTTTTGCTGGCGCTCGCACTGCACATTTTCACAGTATTGCAGGTCAGTCAGACACTGCCGTGAATCCTCTTCTGAATCTTTTAGTGACAGTCATGTTTTGAGTGTGTGCGCGCTGCATGTACTTTGTGTTTGGTTATTGGGACGTCACTAAGGGATGTCAATCTATTAAACAGTAGGAGGAACAGAGGGGTTCTGTTCTGAAACCTGGGATTTCCTCCTTGGGAATTGAGGACATGGATAGATTGTTTTGATCCAGAGGCCCAAATTAATATTTACATATTTACATAATATGTATATTTACATATTACATATTCTCATTTTACAACATATTTACATTGTGTACATTTTTGGACTTTTTTAGAAAACAAAAGTCAAATGGAATGCAAACACTTTAAAGCTAGTCATCTCAAAACTGCTCAGAATGCTGATAGAACCTTATAATTCCAAGGAGACGACATTATTGTTCAACGTTCTCTCATTACCTTACCACGATTCACAACGGTACGGTTATAGAGTTATGATTTATTAGTTGAGATGTCTGGTACAATTTTCCATCAGACGCCATTGAACCCACATAAAAACAAGTATGTAGAGTAACATGGAATTTATTTTTCAAAAGGAGATAGCGACAGGGAGGCAAAAGTTATGAATTGCAGCTTTAAGAATTACAGTATATTCATTGTCTATTGGTGGAAGCTAAGGTAAATAAAAATTCGCTTCAATCTCTTTGGAATCCACTTCAGGCGTCGTATTAGACTGAAAAAGCGTTTGTTTAACTAGCACCACCTTTTATATCGGTTTTAGCAACATCCCATTAATTTTGATTCACAAGTAGCAATTACCTATAAATTTGCCGCATTGAGTAATTAGGATCATTTGCATACAAGTTTATCACTTATGCATCAAAACACGAAGAAAAAAATCTTCATTTAAATATGCATGAACAGCTTGGTGCACTCGGCAGTGATGTTCATACATCGATGTGAAGTGTGCCTCGGATTCACTGCCTCTGCATTTGTTAATAGTGTGTGAACGATTTTCAGACCTTTGAATCCATGGTGTGAAAATTCCCCACGGCCCTCGGCTCGGCATTTATCATACATTTAAGTAGCAAATATAGAGATAATGTTTTTCTCACTGTGCAATACAGTTGAATTTATGAGGAGTTAGAGAAGCATATCTGTTGCTCTCCTTAAATTCAAATCACAATTTATTACCCTTGATATGTTCGCTCTTCTGAAGATGGTGCGTAAAGAACCGATCGGACTCCTAATGTAATGCTGTGGAATTACAGGGAAGGCTGGAATTACATTTTAGGACCGCAAAAACGAATGTTTTGGGTAAAGTGTGATTGTGTGCATGTACTTTTTTCATGTTAGGAGTCAACAAACTGTACAGTGCCGTATTAACAGCGTTTAGAATTTGTTTTTCGAAGAATGTTTTTTCAGGTACTGTAGGAATTACTTTGGAGCTTTTCAAATGAATTGATTGAGGTTCCTATAATAGGGAGTTTATAGGATTTAAGGTCATTCTGTCTATTATAATTAATGTATTTCAGACCTGTTTAGAGTCAATAAATGTACCGTTGTGTTATTCACTTAGAAGAGAACAACTGTTGGATTGTGTTTAAGACAGATTCTGTTTAGTTGCTGTCAATATTTTGACATGTTGTTGTGTCAGTTTAAAGGTACAGAAAATAAATTTATGTATAAATACCTACAAATACGACTGAGATGGACCAGGTTTGTAACTTAGGCAAAGTGCCAGTGTCTGCTCGATCTAATAGGATTTTAATGCTGCTTAGCTCTGTGATGGACGGATGTAATGCTAATAGCAGGACATTAGCACCCTCCACTCCCTCTCATTCAGTGTGTGTGTGTGTGTGTGTGTGTGTGTGTTCATGTTTGTATATCCCGATGGGGACCTAAACCTGAATGCACACCAACACATGGGGACTCGTGTCACCGTGGGGACCAAAATTGAGGTCCTCATGAGCAAAAAAGCTAATAAATTGTACAGAACAATATTTTTTAAAAATCTAAAAATGCAAAAAGTGTTCTATGATCTTTAGGTTTAGGGATAGGGTTAGGGATAAGGGATAGAATATACAGTTTGTACAGTATAAAAAACATTACGCCTATGGACTGTCCCCACGGAGATAGTAAACCAGACAGTTGCGTGTGCGTGTGTGTGCGTGTGTTTGTTTGAGCAAGATTATTTGTGTTCATCTGTCATGGTTCTGCCACTGTATCAAGAAAGACATGACAAGATGAGGATCATGACAGAGCCTCGTGTTTTGTGTAGAGAGAGACGGCAATGCCTGTTTTGACACGTCATGCACTCTCTCTGGTCTCGTCTTTGTCCCCGCCCCCTCGTTTCCTCATTATTGCTTGTTAATGATTTCATGCCCTGCACCTGTTCCCCTCTTGATTTGATCCCTTTATAATGCCTGTGTTTTCTGTCCTGTGCTGGTTCATTGTGATTGTATGTTGAGTTCTTGTGTCTTGTCAAGTTTAGTCTAGTGTAGTCACTTGTAAATTATGTCAAGTGCTAACTTTAGTCTTGTTTAAGTGTAGTTAGTCTTAGTCCTGTCTTGTCATGTTATAATATTCCCCTGTTTTGTTATTTGGCCGAATGATGACCTCTGTTCATCTCGATGCAATATACCTACAGTGTGACAACATTACCCATAATTCTTCACATAATTCACAGAGCTGTGCATGTGTACATTAGCTACACTTTTGGTTTTGTTGGTTTTGAGTTAAAGCTTTGTAAAAAACAGTGTAAAAATGCGTTTGTCTTTTCAATTTTATTTCTGTGTTGCCCAAAGACTGTAGTAATAAAGAAATTAAATAAAAATGTTAAATCATCGTTTGCAGTCATTTTCATTTTCAGAGTGACACTGCATCCTCCTTCAAAAATAAAAAAATCTATTTTATTTTTCATTTTGGCAAAGATTTTGTAAACGTGTTTCAATAATGAAGTAGTCTGCTTTTCAATTTTTTTTTATTTTTATCAGCATTCCTACCTTGTGTTACTAGTCATGCTCTTGACGTGAGGGTTAGCAATCCCAGAATGCTTTAACAGGGTTTGGAACTGAAGTGTTTTCATATTTTCCAGCAGCATCACAATTCTACACGAGAACACAAACATACACCTGGAGATGATTCAACCTCTCGCTTTCTCTCTCTTCTGTAGACCAACTTGACAGATGAACTTTTTCAAGCCCTTCAGTTGTTTCTGGTTGAATTGGGTACAAGAGACAATGTTAAGGTAAGAAACAAATTATGTTAAAAGACACTTACAAAACCATGGTAACAGGGCTGACTTCTTACACTATAAAATGTTTTTTAGAAAAGGAGTTTGATCCTAACATTTTGATGATTAATATCCTTTACACAATCAGACTCCGACTCATGGCAACAGGGTTGATATTTCAGTGTAATCCCCTACAAAACATATAACCTTTTAAAAAGCCATTTAAATCAACAACCTAGTCTTACACAAATAAAATATATTTTTCTATAGGTTATCTGTGAATATTTCATTTAATATACAGTATAAATGGAAATATATAGAATAGTACATGGTTAATATGTTACACTATTACAGCATTTTTAATAACCCATTATGAATTGCCACTTTTCATACATATTGAAAAAAATACGCCCTTGGTTCCAATATATAGAAATGTATTTGTTGTAATTATTATAATAAATTTAAACATAGTTTTCCATATTGCATTATATTTTCAAGTATATTCCCATATATTTTTGTTTTTGTATAAGACAGAATTGGTATTCAATCAGGTGTGTGTGTTTGTGTGTAGGTGTGGTTCTATAACCAGGGCTGGCATTCCCTTGTGTCGTTCCTGAACGTGGCCAGTAATGGGATTTTAAGAGGAAATCTGCCTGCGGGACACAGACCAGAGGAATACGGAATCACCACGTTTAACCACCCATTGAATCTGACTAAAGAGCAGTTGTCATTCGCGGCCATGTGAGTCCCACACACACATAAACAAGTCCTTTCCACAGACAGATCGGTCACGTGCCGCTGTGCAGGTAGACAGTATTACCGTCGTTAGCTATATTTATCAGTGATATTGACCTCATTAATATGCAAATAAGAACAATATTCACCCAATCATGATATTGACCTCATAAATATGAAAATAAGAACCCAATGTTTATCATTTGCACAAATATTACGACAAGGTTTACTCGTACCCAGGGTTCCATATGTGTGTGTAACTCGTATTTGAATATTAAGGCATTTTTAGAAACTTTTTAGTTTATTTTCTTTTAAATCTTTCATTTAAACTTTTGTTTATAAGCGTATGCACATGCAGGTGTGTGTGTGGGTATGTGCACAGAAGTGTGTGTGTGCGTGTGTTTACGCCTTATTAATCCCACCCTGTGAAGGCATGTTGATAGCAAATTATCTGATATTAAGATAAATGCTTGGAAACGAGAAGAGCGAGGGGTCAAAAATGGACCACAGTCGGACCACTGATGCATCACACACACCTGCGGGGCTCTTACACACACACACACGCACACACACACACACACACACACACACACACACACACACACGAGCAAGACTCTGATAATGCTGTAAATGTGCGCACGCGTGTGTGTGTTGTAGAGTCCAGGTTAAATCACCATCTTCCTGTCTGTAATGAGGTCATCAGGAAGAGATTGAGCAGTGTGTCGTTCCTCTAATCATGAATAATACAGTCCTGAAACTCAATCACCTTCACCGTGTGCGAGTGTCTGTGTGTGTGTTCTGCATCAGGTCTCACCTAAAAGTCTGCAAGGGAGGGTGAGGAAGGAAAGAAAGATTGAATCTATTAAACAGAAACGGCAGGGTGTCTGAAATAAGGTAACATGAAAGAAGGTGACCAGATTTCCCAGAATGCCCTGTTCGAGGTGGATTTTTCTTCAGCTTGTTGCCTGTGAAGTCTCTTCATTTCGCTCAGAAACCCGTTAAAGTTCCTGCTGAAGTTTTTGAAAGTTTTAGTTGAAGAACTGCGCACAGGTTAAGCCGGACAGCTGTGCCCAGATGGCAACGCTATTTCTAAAGCTTCTTAATTATATCGCCATTTAAAGACCTGCTTGTACATACATATACATATTACATGGTTTTAGCATGTAAGCACTCGGTTGATGCTTTTTATGAAGAAATTATGATGAGTTATTAACATGCGGATTACGTAAGCACTTATAAATATATCAATACTTGCTTAGAAAAGTTCCCAATAAAATATAAGGCCTGAGATTATTATTGTAGACAGAATAACGACAATATATGGAAAGTGTGATTGACTAATATATATAAATAAACATAGTAAATTTGCCGTTAACGTCTGACATCACCTGTCCTTCTCTTGTTGTCAAGGGCGACGACATCTACGGACGTGGTGGTGGCGATCTGCGTGATCTTTGCCATGTCCTTCATCCCGGCCAGCTTCGTCCTCTTCCTCATCCAGGAGCGTGTTAGTAAAGCCAAACACCTGCAGTTCGTCAGCGGGGTGAATCCCACCGTCTACTGGCTGGCCAACTTCGCCTGGGACATGGTACACCTGCAGACACAAAAACACTTACTCTAGCCCTGCTTGTGGACGTGTGTTAGCTTAAGCGCATCCTGTCAGTTAGTCTCTCTCTCTCTCTCACGGCACAAAGCGCCTGAGATTTCCTCCATGTACGAGACCCTTTGAGTCGAAAAGATGGATGCATCGTGGACGGGCCGAGGGGAACTCGAGGAGGAGCTGAGATAGCTAATTAAAACTCAATCAATTACCTTAGAATTCTATTCATATTCATCTAGAGAGAGAGAGAGAGAGAGATGTTTTTTGTTCAATTCTCAGTGCAGAGATGGCTTTCTTTCTCGTAAAAAGTGAAAGAGATACAGGAGAAGTGAGTTCAATGAATGTACGATGTTGTGTTAAACAATGTTTTTCCTGTGCCAACTTACGCAGGGATTGTATATCATTCATTTGTTGGTAGATTGCACTAAAGCACGTAATGATTTGCCTTTGTGGATAGCAGTGTTATTTACATACACAATATGTGTTGTTTAGTGCCAAATGCACTAAAGAACGTTTACGCAGATCAGGTAACAGCGCGAAATAGTATGACATTAGAGGTGACTGCAGTTTGCACGGCACATTTCTGCATTCTGTAGGTCGGTGATGAGTGGTACTTCAGGATGTGAAAGGGTTCTTCGTTATTTTACTGGAAATTTAGAGCATCACTCTATCACTGTGATCCAAGCACCTTGAGTTGCATCTTAAACATGCAGAAAGTGTGCACGTCTGGTTTGTGCACGACTGCGTGATGCACATACTCTTATATTGTGCTTGTCTAACACGTGTGTCTTTGTTATTTGAATATCACATGGGCAATTCCAGCGTTATGGATGTGACATTTTCAGTCAAAACTTGAAATATAAATCCTCAGAGGATGTATTTTTTCCAGTATATTAAATAATCTGTTTAAATTGTACTAAACCCCTGAGGATGATAGAGTACAGATATCAGAAAAATATCAGTCTATGCGTGAGTTTTCTCATTTGAAAAGGGGCGTCATGCATGTGACAAAAAGGACACGTTTTTGAGAGAAAACACACTTTGTACGATTTCTATGATTTAAAACGTTCAAACCAGAAGCAGTAATACCCAACAAATGGAGAAGGGATGGCTCGTCAGAGTTTTTTTTTTTTTCATTTTCATGTGCACATTTACGTATGAGGAATTTGAAGCGCTATGGAAGTGACTGTTCTGTTATGACAATTCACTTACTTGCCTATGGAAAACTGCACCTAAAATGCTTTCAAAACTTTAAGAGTGACTTCACATGAGTGTGGAAATGTTCACCTTAAGGGGCAATTCACATTTCGCGTCTAAAACCGCGAGCCACTTTCTCTAGTCAAATGACGCGTGGCACTCTGAAAAGTTGAACGATTTTGTTCTCGACGCGGTGCCGACGCGCCTACAAAAATTAGACCGCGTCGCTCCCTTTTTGCGCACGCCTGCCGCGTGCGTGTCTACATTTAGGCCCGATTCACATTTTCGTTATTTTAAATGTAGACGCGCGGCAGGAAATAGGGGGCAACGCGGTCGCGATCTGCTCTTTTTTTCAGGTGCGTCGGCGCCGCATCGAGATGAAAAAATCTCAACTTCTCAGAAAGCCGCAAGCACACCGCAGGTCATGTGACAAGAACCAACCAGCCAATATAGACAAGCTCAATGAAGATGGAGACGCAGATGATCTGATCGCAGCAATACTAAATCTAGTAGCAGAGTTATTGCAAGGTGTTTTCAGTGCATATAATCCATATATCTTTTGTTTATTCCTCCTCGTCTCAACGGCTATCGTGGCTCATGGTTGCTTAGCGACGACAGACGCCAGGAGAGCGGGAAGTCCAGGCGCTTTGGAAAAAAAGGAGAACGCAGTGCAGCTCGCGTTTTCCGCACGAAATGTGAATCGGGCCTTAAAATAATGAACTTCCGTGCGCAAAAGACGCGAAATGTGAATGGCCGCTTAGGTTGGCCTTTGTATGGAATTGCCCATTTGAGGAGTCATTGCTGACATGTTCAACCAGCTGTATTGAATTAGCCTCCATTAACATTGTGCATTTTGTGTTTTTGTGTGTTTCAGTGTAATTATATCATCCCATGTGTCATTGTCATTGTCATCTTCCTGTGTTTCCAACAAAAAGCCTACGTCTCTCCTCCTAACCTGCCCGCCCTCATCCTGCTGCTGGTGCTGTACGGGTGAGTGTGTGTACTGTCTCTGCTTTATTGTGTTTATCTGTATGCTCAAGTTTATGTTGTTGCTCTGTTGTGTTTAAGAAAGTTTGTGTTGTTAGTTTGAATTGTCAAAAGAGAATTTATGTTGTGTTCATGTAGGTTTATGGTGTCTTTCAATTTGAAAACACTTGTTTTGTGTGGTTTGTGATGTTGTGTTGTTACAGATGGTCCATCACTCCGATGATGTATCCTGCCTCTTTCGTGTTCAGCGTCCCCAGCACAGCGTATGTGGTCCTTACCTGCATTAACCTCTTCATTGGTATTAATGGCAGTGTGGCCACATTTGTCATGGAGCTGTTCGACGACCCGGTACACACACAAACAGAGAAAATGCATTTGTCTTTATTGTGCATATTAAGAATGTTGTAAGATATCTTTTGTACCATTACAAATAAAATGTCTCTATAAACCGCTGTTAGCCCGAGGCTCTTTAGGCGTGTTACGTTGTTTTCTTAACAGACGTATTAATCACAATAAAAGGACAAGCCATTTCTTCAATGTAAATCTTAGCTTTTGTTCTAGCCACAGAATATTTTGTTCGTCTCTTGGTTTTCATTTCTTCAGCATTGTACGGTTTAGCTCCGCCCACAGCGAAATTAGTCCGACAACTCATTCCACAACTGCATATTAAACATCAAATATTCAGAATGTTTTGCGTGACAGGACTTTTGCTTTCATTAAGCACGGACAAATGTCTCTGGAACTTTTATAAAATGACATTAGCCAATCAAATGGAGCCACCTCTGGGCCTGTTGATCATTTGGCACATTCTGATTGTCTGACTTTAGAGGCTGTCAAGTGTGGAGAGGATGGAGGGGCCTAATGTTGCGTTCCATTCAAAATCTAATCTAAGACCGTCCTTCTTCATGTCTCCTATTTTTCACTATAAAGGCGTTCCAGTGCCTGACACACATTTGGGGCATTTTGGTTATTTCTTTCATTTCCCATGACTGGATTACTCTGCAAACTGAATTACAGAATTCCATCTTTTCTTGATTTTTGGAAAAGCTTCGGTATTATAGCAAGACTGGACAGCCCAGTGTCTCTGTGCTTCTCTCCGCATGTGTTCCATCTCTACGCACAATTCTCTCTTCCCTGAGCTAATGTTTTATTTCTAGTAAAGTTTCATGAAGAGCCAGTACTGTAGCCGCTGTTACATTATTGACAGCGAGTCCATTTAAACTTTAAGAACTCTCTTTCTCTGGGGGGGTGAGTGTGCTAGATGAAGAGCAGAGCAGACCTGCAAAAATGTCAGTAGTTGGTGTAGAAGTGTCAGGTCCAGTAATGAATGTCTGTTTTGCACATTCCCACCGTGACAATGTTCATTACAATGACAACTGCCCTGTCTACCTCAACAGCAAGCGTCTGTCAGTGTTCTTTCATGGGTTTTACTGTAGTGTCCGAGGATGAGTAATGATGTTTTATTGCTTTATTTCTTTGAAGAGAATATTTTGTATGTATGTGACACTGTTAAATACATTACTTATTACTAGAGATGCACCGATATATCGGCCAATAATCGGTCGATAAAAGCACTTTTCACACCGATATATCAGCCAATAATCGGTCGATAAAAGCACTTTTCACACCGATATATCAGCCAATAATCGGTCGATAAAAGCAATTTTCACACCGATATATCGGCCAATAATCGGTCGGCTGATGACCGGGGCCGATATATTCTTTTAATCAAAAGAAGACAGGAAAATGTAGTGAATTTGTGCTCGCTCTATAAAAAAGTTAGGAAGCATCACCAGTTTGATGTTCAATATTAATAGTCATTATATGAATAAATAACATTCAGAGAGTTAAGAAATATTAATTGAACCTTCAAAATCGGTATCAGCAGATATCTCTGAATAATCAGCTATCAGTGATGAAATTTAGTATTGGTGCATCTTTACTTGATTACTGTACACTCGCTTATGCATTTTGCTAATGATTTCTAGTCATTTCTTGACCTTGACAACAGAAACATTCTTCAACATATTGAGGAAATTTAATGACATTTCTGAATTTGTCTCTAGGTGGCTTTGTCATAGTTCCGATATTCATATCACATATTCATAAAAATGATCCCTCACACCTAATGTGAAGTTAGTTCTATTACCTAAACGCTTACTAGACAAGACATGTACTGTTGTTTTCATCACACTCATGAATCATGCTCAGTTGATTTATCCCTCACGAATGCACGTCCCCCCAGTTCTGACAGTTATTTCGCGTGGAAGTGTTGAAGTTGAGTTTTGCATCGATTACCATTGTCATAATTGAACAGCAAGCCCCCTGGTTCGGTGGAGTCTCTGTGTGTGTTTTGAAGAATATGGGTCAGTAAGAATCCTGTGAGATTTCTCTCTCTGTTGAATGTGCGATGATTTATGAGCATCAGGCTCCGAGTTGGCGTGGTAACTGTCCCGTGATTCCTGCAGCTGTGTGAGAGTGTGTTTGATGAATCACACACTGCTGGAGACAGCCCCACTGTCTGCTCAACGATATCTGCCCACTTTTGGTTTCACGTGAAAGAATCCGGGGGTTGTCTGGAATCAGGGATACGGATTCGGTGCTCGGGTTCAGCTCTAACCAGTCATAAATAAAACAAATGCACACTTTAGTTAAATATGGTTGTCACTTCATCTCTGAGTGCTAAATCCCATTTTGCACACCGAGTTAAGCTATTCATGAGAGTGACAGTTGCATTCAGAGACCAGTTGCCTCCGGTCGTACATGTTACATTAGATTTATTAAAAGGTTATATGTTGAAATTCATTAAAATATGTCTCATTCAAGTGATGTGCTGTACAATGTTATTCCACCGCTTTGTACTCGCTTGAGATGACTTTGTCATTATTCTTTATTCTTCATTGTCATTACGTTAGCAACATGAAGGGATGTGTTGGCATATTTTTAGAAATACCAGTAGGTCAAACATTCCAGTTATGCACTGAGATGATGTGCTGATTTGCCTAAAATCCTATTCGGACTGGATTAGGTTTAGATGGGGTAATAGTAACCAGAATTTCGACACGATTTTAATCCTGACCGAATAGGCCGTGTCAGGCATTTTTATAGACCCCGTGCCCGTAAAGATTATTGCATGTTGTACCTTCTATAAACTTCCCTGACAAAATAACCCAAGAGCCATCTGACTTTGTCAGTGATGGTACCTTTACCCAAAAATGAAAATTCTGTCATCATTTACTCGCCCTCTTGTCATTTCAAACCTGTATGACTTTCTTTCTTCCGCAGAACACAGAAGAAGACATTTTGAAGAATGTTGGTAACCGAACAGCAGCGGTACCTATTCACTTCTATTGTATGGACACAAAACCAATGCAAGTCAATGGTTACCGCGATTGTTCGGTTATCTTTAAAATATCTTCTTGCGTTCTGCAGAAGAAAGAAAGTCATGCAGGTTTAAAATAGCAAAGGTTGAGTAGTTGATGACAGAATTTTCATTTTTGGGTGAACTATCCCTTACTGAAATTGAAAAGCAGCATTATTTAACATCGTGTCACATTGAACCCCAAACATAAAAAGTTAAACCGAAATGATAATGATAATCTAAAATGTTGTGTTAATATCTCCAGAATATAACACGTATCAATGACATAGTGAAGCAGGCTCTGCTGGTGTTTCCTCATTTCTGCTTGGGCCGAGGGCTCATGGACATGGCCAAAAACCAAGCCATTGGGACCCTCTACAAAAATCTGGGTAAGATGTTCACACACTCGCATGTGTATGTGTTTATGTTTTGTGTCATAGACACTCATTATCTCTCTCTCTCATTTTCTCTCTCTTCAGGTGAAGACCGCTTTGAAGATCCGCTTGGTTGGGACATGGTGGGCAAGAATCTGTTTGCCATGGCCATCCAGGGAGCCGTAATGTTCACCCTGACTCTGCTCATTCAATACAAGTTCTTCTGCAAGCCTTTGTGAGATATATAGACTCCTCTATACATCAATAAACACAAGTCTATCAAAACAACTTGATTATAAATATCTGCTCATAGCTTGATATGTCTGTTCAGCATCATGCTTACTTTACAAATATCTTTCTTTTGGTACAGGTCAGTAAAGGCATCACCAACATCTACAGCGAAAGAGGATGAAGATGTCGCATGCGAGCGTGAACGTGTGCACAAGGGTGGAGCTCAGAACGACATGCTCCGAATTTGTGACCTCACTAAGGTAACTTACACTTGCTTTGAGGTAATCACTGCATTTATAACCCCAGTAAAAGACATGTCAAATCCTGATGGGAAATCTCTTCTTATTGAGTTTGTAATTTGCAATTATGATGTACATCCATGTAATTTTGGTGGCTTTTTTCTCTACACAAAAACACTATTACCAAATGCGTGGATTTGAAATTTTGTCCCTGTATTTTATCATTCTTGTGCACCCATTACTATTGTAATTTTGTAATTTGTGAATTACTGTTTGCATGCAAACATCTACTCCCACCATAAAAATGGATTTTTCCCCGCTGATTGTGACACTTTAAATATTTTTCAAAATAATTATTGTACCATGACATGCAGTACCGACTTGTTTTGTCACTTCCCTGAGGTACGTTCTGCTTTTACCTAGGCCTACCTTCAGTGTGGTACTTCCTGCTTTTACATAAGCACAACCTGTGTCTCTTTTCGAAAGGCTGTGTCCTCGAGTCCTCCGGAGGCTATACGGAGGCTCCTCAACCCAAAGTCCTGCACGCGGCGGGCACCCGCGGATACCCGTAGGGTGAACCGCTAATATTTGATGTAATGGGTAGAATAATTATTCAGGTGTCATTTGTGGTTCGGGAAATAATATGCGCGGGCGGAACGCGGATCCAGTATCCAAGACTATTTCGACTCACCTCAGCTGAAACGAAGTTTGTGTTCAAGCTCTGTCCGAAGAGCTCGTTTCTAATTGCAGCGCGCTTTGCAGCATTGAGCATTGTAGCCAATCGCGTGCAACTGATGGACAGCTATAGTGAGGTGTTTAAACGCTTTAGCTCATCATGTTCCTGGTCCCTTTTCTGCATTAAGCTTTATTTAGCCTTGATGGCAGCTTAGCCTTTAGCGGCTTTGGTATAATTTTACAGAAAATAGGTAAGGGAAACTATTGTTGATATCACATGAACAATACAGGATATTTTTTTTAATTTTGCATAAATCAAAACACATTTCATAAATCACTAATCAAATAAAGAACAGGTATTATTAGCTAAAAATATTTATTGGATTCACTCTTGGTTGTCTCTCCCGAAACTCTCCCATATTGAGTTACTACATGTTTAAGAATGCATTAACCAGGAATTCCTAATATTGTGTTGCTTGTTGCATTAGAAAATAAATGGTTTTGTCTACATCATGTACTGTAGATGTGATGCGGTTCAGGTCGCAGCATTTTTGATGGGGAAGGGTCGGGTACAGAATTAAATTAGTGCTGCTGTCCGATGTCGGGTCCGGTGTTCTTTTAATTACTGCGGATGCGGGGGCGGGTGCCGGTTTATCAAACAGGACCCATGCAGGACTCAACCTACAATTAAGTGAGAAGTCCTTCATAGGACATATTGGAAAAAAAGGATACGGGAAGTATGACGTATGGCAATCTTTACATGATTTGAAGAAATAAAAAGTCGGTCAATTTCTACCCCAAACTATGCCAGAAGGGGGAATAAAAGATTACTGTTTCTTTCCTTACATATGTTGGTTGTGGCGACGCAAAGAATTGTGGCTTATCTCTACGAAGGATGAACCTGATGCATCCTCTGAATTCCTGTGAAAGAAGGTCGCATTTAGAGTGTCCTATTAAATAACCCCAGTAAGGGTCTTCCATCTTTTATATTACTTAACTGAGGTGCTTCCTGTTTTTATATAACTTCACTGAGGTACTTTCAGCTTTTATATAACTCCACTTAAATATTTCTTGATTTAATATAACTTCAGTGAGGTACTTCTAGCTTTAACAACATCATTGAGGTACTTCCTGCTTTTACATAACCACAGTGAAGATGGTGAGATACACTGAGATACTTCCTGGTTTTATATCACTTCACTGAGATAGTTACTGCTTTTATATAACTTTACTGAGGTACTTTCAGCGTTTATATAACTTCACTGAGATAGTTCCTGCTTTTATATAAGTTCACTGAGGTACCTCCTGCGTTTATCTAACTTCAGTGAGGTACTTTCAGCTTTACATCTTCGCTGAGGTACTTTAAGCTTTTATAAAACTTCACTGAAGTACTTCCAGCTTTTATATAACTTCACTGAGGTACCTTCTGCTTTTATATAAGTTCACTGAGGTACATCCTGCTTTTATATAACTTCACTGAGATACTTTCAGCTATTATATAACTTCACTGAGATAGTTCCTGCTATTATATAACTTCACTGAGGTACATCCTGCTTTTATATAACTTCACTGAGATAGTATCTGCATTTATATAACTTCACTGAGATAGTTCCTGCTATTATATAACTTCACTGAGGTACATCCTGCTTTTATATAACTTCACTGAGATAGTATCTGCGTTTATATAACTTCACTGAGATAGTTCCTGCTATTATATAACTTCACTGAGATAGTTTCTGCTTTTATATAACTTCACTGAGATGGTGTCTGCATTTATATAACTTCACTGAGATGGTTTCTGCTTTTATATAACTTCACTGAGATGGTTTCTGCATTTATATAACTTCACTGAGATGGTTTCTGCATTTATATAACTTCACTGAGATGGTTTCTGCATTTATATAACTTCACTGAGATGGTTTCTGCATTTATATAACTTCACTGAGATGGTTTCTGCATTTATATAACTTCACTGAGATGGTTTCTGCATTTATATAACTTCACTGAGATGGTTTCTGCATTTATATAACTTCACTGAGATGGTTTCTGCATTTATATAACTTCACTGAGATGGTTTCTGCATTTATATAACTTCACTGAGATGGTTTCTGCATTTATATAACTTCACTGAGATGGTTTCTGCATTTATATAACTTCACTGAGATGGTTTCTGCATTTATATAACTTCACTGAGATGGTTTCTGCATTTATATAACTTCACTGAGATAGTTCCTGCATTTATATAACTTCACTGAGATGGTTTCTGCATTTATATAACTTCACTGAGATAGTTCCTGCTATTATGTAACTTCACTGAGATAGTTCCTGCTATTATATAACTTCACTGAGATGGTTTCTGCATTTATATAACTTCACTGAGATGGTTCCTGCTATTATATAACTTCACTGAGATAGTTCCTGCTTTTATATAAGCTCACTGAGGTACATCCTGGTTTTATATAACTTCACTGAGGTACCTCCTACTTTTATATAACTTCACTGAGGTACTTTCAGCTTTTATATAACTTCACTGAGATAGTTCCTGCTTTTATATAACTTCACTGAGGTACTTTCAGCTTTTATATAACTTCACTGAGGTACATCCTGCTTTTATATAACTTCACTGAGGTACATCCTGCTTTTATATAACTTCACTGAGGTACTTTCAGCTTTTATATAACTTCACTGAGGTACTTTCAGCTTTTATATAACTTCACAGAGATAGTTCCTGCTTTTATATAACTTCACTGAGGTACTTTCAGCTTTTATATAACTTCACTGAGGTACTTTTAGCTTTATATAACTTCACTGAGATAGTTCCTGCTTTTATATAAGTTCACTGAGGTACCTCCTGCGTTTATCTAACTTCGGTGAGGTACTTTTAGCTTTATATAACTTCACTGAGGTGCTTTTAGCTTTTATGTAACTTCACTGAGGTACTTCCTGCATTAATATAGCCTCAGTGAGGTCAGTGAGGTAGTTTTGAATTCACTAATATATAGATACAGTATGTATTGAACAGCTTTAGTCATTAAGCAGGAGAGTTTGTTGGGCTTTATATCTGAAGCACCTTTTAGATTTTTAAAGAGCGGCACCTTTTAGAATTTTTAGTAGCCCATTTTGTTTGTGTCTTAAAATGTCTCTCAGCTCTGAGCTAAATTGGGCAGAGAGCAGCTGTCTTTACTCAAGGACAAGTGTGTGTGTGTTTATCAGGCAGCTCAGCAGGTTTGAATCTGTGGCTGACAGCGGACAGGAGTGTTAATGTATGTGCCTCAGATGAGTCGAATGATGTTCGTATGAATTTGATCTCTATGCTAAGGTAAAATTTAATGGTTCCAAACACACTGATCATAATAAGTTTTGAACGTATATGCTCGGAAGGAGCCTGAATAGTCGGTCCTGTCAATCATAATTACAAGAGTTTCAAAGATCTGCCTGCCTGACAGCAGGGAATATTCATCTGACGTCTCTCCACACTAAATCCTCATCTATTCTAATTTACTTAATTTCATCCAATTCTGTGACAGCTTAGATCTTGATTCTCTTCAAGGACAGCTGCCAGATTTCCATTAGAACTGGATGTGCAGTTGAATATGTGAAATGTGATTTTGAGCTGGTTGTCTTATCAGGACTAATAAATTCTTTTATCTTATGAAGTCATTTATTTTTCTATTTTCTCTCTGTCTGTCTGTCAGATGTACCGGATGAAGCTCACTCCAGCCGTGGACAAAATCTGTGTGGGCGTTCCTGCTGCAGAAGTAAATCACACAACACATTAAAACATTCGTTTATTCACATTTTAATTGACTAACAAATGGTCAGTGAAAGTAAGGATTTAAAGGAAAAGTTTTACTTGAAAATAAAACAATTTGTAACATTTTGTGAAATATGTCAGTGTTAAAAAATGCAAATGATGTCGGAGACGATAGCCTTGTGGTTAGTGCTCCGACATATGGCGCTGTTGCGCTCCGGGCGACCCGAGTTCGAGTCCCGGCTCGTGGTCATTTCCTGATCCCACCCCCCCTCTCACCCACTTCGTTTCCTGTCCTCTCATTGTTACTGTACTATAAATAAAGGCAAAAAACACCAAAAATAAATCTTAAAAAAAAATGCAAATGATAGAAAGTTTTGAGTTAATGGTGCTGTGTGTGATATTTAGGAGGATCTATTGACAGAAATGCAATATAACATACATAACTATGGGTATAAAGACATCCCAGCTAACCATATCACATGATTGTTACGTAACTGAAACGGAATATGATGACCAAACTTTCGTTGTGGCAACGTAACTAGTTACGTCGTGACAACCGGAAAAGTGAAATTCCAGGATTCGTTGCAACAACGTAACTCCGTGACGTTGTTAGTAAGTAATGTCCTCTTTGTTACATTGTCACAACGTGGAGGTTACTTACTAACAACGTCACAGAGTTACGTTGTTGCAACGAATCCAGGAATTTCACTTTTCCAGTAGTCACAACGTTACTAAATTACATTGTCACAACGAAAGTGTGGTCATCAGATTACGTAATCATACCGTTGTGACAATGTCAGATAGTTATTAATATAGTCATATATAAATGACAAATGCATACTCAAAATTCAGTTTATTTATTGTACAACAGTACAATAACATTTTATTATTTTGCTTCAACAACTGTCAAAATAATAAAAGCTTCAAGAAACGTGGAACAGGTTTATATCAATTAACAGTAAAAAAAATTTATTAACAGCTATTTAACTACATAATAGTTATAAAACAGCATAAAGACAATGTACATAACATATGATACAAAATAATTTACAGATAAATATGAACAAAAACACTTTGAAATGGGTGGTACTTAACGTGACGTTGTTGGTCTTTTGTCATTATTTTGCTGTTTTCAGTCTTCAGTGCATATTCCGGTTGCCATGGTCACCCTGTTCTTAACAGCCACCAGTGCTAAATAATATAAACATAAAACCAAATAATTGCTTAAAGAACATTTAATACATTTCATACAAACCACTATAGGCTATGTCTTACCTGGATGAATTGTTTTGTCAGAGGAAACATTCCTATCTTGGTGATGATCCCGCCGCTGTATAAATACCTTAAAAATAAAAAACCTTAAACAGTGCTTTCAGGCATTTTACTCTCATTTTTTTTATATAAATGCCATTTGTTGAAAAGCAACTGGAGTCTCTCACCTGATAAAACGAAATTTCCTGTCAGAGGAACTTTGTTCCAGTCAGTAAAGAAGCACCTCAAAAAAGCGTTGTTACTCTTGTCAGACGGCGTTCTGTCAGCCTACGAGTAAATATTTCATTTAAAATGCGATTTGTACAACTCTTTAATCCACTGTTGTGAAATTAGAACTTCGAAGAAATGAGCGGTCCTGTGAGGCACAGTTCAGCTGTGCGCACGCTGCTCTGAACTTGAGCCAAGGCACTGTTAATATTCCCATACAACACAGAGCAGCCTGCATAGCATAGCGTGTTAAATCTCTTGTAAATCTGGCAGATTTACAATGTTCAGACTAAAAAAGTTTTAAACTAGCATAATAATTGTCGTGTGAATCGTCAATGTTAAGCATGGGCTAATATAAATGGTAATGAAATTAGGTGCTTGCGACCTGGCAGTTACGTTACCAGCAGGTCATGTTGATATCAAAATATAACCAATATATTACGTAACTGGACCGTTCTTGGTTATCCTGCAACGTTAGGAGACGGTAAATGTGACGTCATGAATTGGTCATTTAATGGTAATGAAATTACGTGCCTGGGACGTGCCAACTACGTTGCCAGCTGGTAAGTCATGAAATTACCAATAAATTACGTAACCGGTACGTCATGTGTTAGCTGGGATTACATAATGAAGTGTTATGTTTTTATTACTTTAGAATGAGCTATTTCTGTCTACATACAATGCGAGTCCCCTTACATGGAATTCGCCGTGTTGTTTCTACAGTAGCCCTAAACGGAAAAACTTCTCTACAGAGCGTTTTTCGTAAATATGTTATCTCCTTCAGCAAAGAAGCGAAAATGTGACGACATCGTAATCCTGTGTCAGCCACTGTAGTGCTTCAAAAGAGAGGGGTGGAGTGAGCCGTTGTTTGCAATTTGCAACCTCACCACTAGTTGTCGCTAAACTCCACATTGCACCTTTAACACTGATTTTCGTCACTGGGCCCTGTTTGTAATTACTGATAAACTTAAATACCCTAAAATGTAATTTGTGTTTGTTTGTTTCTTTTAAAGTGTTTTGGACTGCTGGGGATCAATGGAGCAGGAAAAACGACAACATTTAAAATGCTAACCGGAGACATCAGCCCGACAGGAGGTGACGCCTTCCTGAATGGAAACAGGTAGACCTTTACATTGTAGGGTTAGGTTTAATGGGTTTATACATTGTAAAAATGATGTGCTCAATAAGTCATGTTTCCATGCTTTTCCATCACTTTAACTCATCAAAATAATTGAACAGCTTGATTTTAAAGCTTAAATCTTTTGGGGGGGTTAGTTATGGTTAGGGTTTACTTTAGGATTGTTTTGTGACAAAAATGTTATTCCAAGACCAATAAAGATTCAGTAACACAATCAGAACTGAAAGCTTCCTCTCCAACACAAAAAGAGCATTTATTGTTACCAAAATAAGACTTGAATGTTTTGAAATCGGGCATGGGATGATGTCATGATGTAATGTTTCACACTTCAGAATCTACATCATCATTACTGTGAATTTGATAAAGCTCAACAGCTTTTTGAATTTGACTTGAGATTAGAAGGATTCGGGGTCAGTCGTTTAGCATTGCTACTTCTAAGAAGTAGGTAGGAAAAGGTCATTTAATAATGATCTTCACAAAGGTGACCCACACATGCACACCATAAGCACTTGACTTTTCCTCCGTCCATTCGCTTTGACGCATCTGTCTCCTGCTCTTCTGATCTCTCTCGATGATTTAATCTGTGAGACACCCACATGAACGGAGAGATCAGAGAGATGAGAAATCAGAACAGACATCATCCTTCCTCACTGTCTTCAGTCCTTAGCGTTTCTCATTCGCGCTTCGTCTCTGTTTGTCCTTCTTTCTGTCTGAAACGCGAGACAGATGAAGCGTCTGTGTCCGAGAGGCGGGGACCAGATCTGTCAATCAATTCGGGGTTTACTTTTCCAATTTCACATTCTTCCTGTTGTCCTGGGGACGTGTGTGTGTGTGTCTGTCTGCTAAGCTTTCATCAAACGCAGTGATGCGCTTGTAAACACTGTCACTTGCCACCTCACAGTGGAGACAAAGAGGATTTTCATTGTCTCGCTCTTTCTGACACACACACTTTTAAAAGTTTCAAAGTTTATGTGAGAGCTGACATGCGATGACGTGAGTATTTTTAACCCGGAGGTTGGTCTGTAATTCCAGAGGCATCTTCGTATTTGCGGTGGGTTTGGGGGATGAACAAAACACATTGGCACAATAATAGTGTGTTGCTATGCGGTAGCCAACGTATTCTAAATTATTTTAATACTTTCTGAGTTTCATTTTTGCATAGTTACTCTTTCTGAAATAAATGAGGTTAGTTTTGAGCTGTTTATTCTAATATTAAACCCCATTTTTAAGAGTCACACCTCAAGTTTCATGAAGAGATGTGACAAGGAGATGAGATGCACTTTTGTGCATCTGAAAGTTAACTGATGGACGAACATGCTTTAATCCATGAAATCTTGTAAACTCAGAAATGGTTTGAAACTTGTGTTTAATTTTCCAGCATCCGCACTGAAATGCAGTTGGTTCAGCAGAATATGGGATATTGTCCTCAGTTTGATGCCATAGACGACCTTCTGACGGGACGTGAGCACCTGGAGTTCTACGCTCGACTACGAGGTGTTCCGGAAAAAGAGGTCGCCATGGTAACAAAGACGTTGATCTTTATATCTTAGCTTGTCTGTCTATATAGAATGTCTGTTTGCTCATCTTGGCCACTTGCACAAATACACAATCACACAAAGTCAAGATGTAGAATGATATTCTCTCTCTTTTTTGAGGTGGCTGAGTGGGGCATTCAGAAGCTTGGCCTCGTGAAATACTCAGAGAAATCTGCTGGAACCTACAGTGGTGGGAACAAACGCAAACTGTCCACCGCCATGGCTTTGATTGGCTGTCCTCCTCTGGTCTTCCTCGTAAGTCACACCCACCGTACCAAATCACATCATCTGTACTGTACACACAGTCAGCATTGTGTCTGAGGCACACGTTTGGTCTGTTGAATTACACGCACGTTTAAAAGAACAACTGAACTGTAAGGAAACCCTATTAAACAAAAAATAATTTGCAAAGTGTGTGCTATGTGTGTACTTTAAAAATTTTACAAATATTTTTTCCCAAATTATATTTTTTTCTTTTTTCAATTTCTTTTTTTCTGAATTCTATATTTTACATTTTTTATTTTAAAATAGTCATATTTGGCCACATAAAAAAGGCTGTTAAATGTCATAGTATTTATCAGAATATTGTACCGTTTTTTAACATTACTAAATATTAAAGTACATACTAAAGTATTTAATACAGTTTATCAATTTATTGTAGTTACAGAATTTTAAAGTATACTTTATAGTACTGAAGTATGGAATGCAGTAATTGGTTTAAGTTAAATAGACTTTTATTTTGGCGGATCATTGTGACGACATTTGAGTGTGTTTCACAGTAGCTTTTCTCAGATGGAAAAGGAACATTTGCTTAAAGTAAACTCCCAGAGCAGCTCTGGACATGTTTATGTTTGTGTCTATATAGTAAGACACAGATGTTGAAACCTTCTCAAGTGTAGTACATGAAACTGTGTCACTCATTCACTCAAGGAGATTATATATTTTAAGTCATCATGAAATCAAAATGGACAATTGTTACGCCCCGTTAACACCGCCACCGACTGGCAGCGACAGAGTGACATGAACTCATTAATTTCAATGGTAGCTTAGCGACATCCTGCGACACGAGAGACAGTGACCACTGGCGACAGGAAGTGGGCGTGTCTAGTAACACAACACAGTTGAGATTTGCTCAACTTTATGCAAATGATGGGTGACTTTCAGGAGCCACTACAAATAGGAGTAAAGTACTGGAATTCACGTCATCCATCTCCTGTCAGTTACTGCAGTGTTTGCTTATAACTGTTACTAGGGCAACCAAAGCTGGGAACGCCTTCTAACAACACACAGCGACAGTCTTTCTGATTAATTCGTTTTAAAGGTCCAGTGTGTCATTTTTTTGAAGGATCTATTGACCGAAATGCAATATAATAAGCATAACTATGTGTTCATTTTGTATGTGTTCATCACATCAACATGTGTTCATCTCATTCGGGAAAGAAGCGAAAACCTGATGACATCTTAGTCCTGTGTCAGACTCCGTAGTGCTTCGAAAGGGAGGGGTGGAGTGAGCCGTTGGTTGCAATTCGCAACCTTGCCGCTAGATGGCACTAAAAATCACACAATGGTCCTTTCAAATTTCCCATATTTCATGATATTCCAGATTATACAGTGAATGACATCACAGAAATCATGGGGCCTTACATTTGAAGAGGATAAATTCACAACAACATTTTGAATACGTTGCAGCAAAACAAATCTTGCCCATCAGGCCACCCGTAGTTTTGGGTTCTAAACCAGCTAGCTAGAAACCAAGCGGCTATCCTGATTTTGCCAAGTGGTTGATGTCTTTAGGACAACATCATGTTGACCCTGGGACAACATTTAAATCAACCAATCAGATTTCCGAAATAATTTTACAGTTATTTTAAATTTAATCTTACAACCAGGATTAGGTGCTTCTAGACCATTGTTTCTCACTCATCATTTCCCTCTGATTTTAGGGGTAAGTTATGGTTAGGGTTGGGGTTTGGTGTGGGTTAAGGCTTTATTTATAAAAATGTTGTCCTTAGGTCAACAAAATATGTTGCCCTGAAGACATCAACCACTTGGCAAAATCAGGTCGAGCAGACCAAGCATAGGCGATTTTGCATAATGGTAATTTTAACCATTACATATAACCCCAAAGCAACTGTGCGCTGTAAGAATGAAAAACCTTATCTTTATAAATTGTTTCACTTCTGAGGACATCACCAACGGGAGGTTTTGTCAGATTTAGCCAACTTCTGCGGACAGATTTGTCCACAAAGTAAAGCTAAGTAAACTCACGCACACACACATGCACTCGAGTGAACGTCCTTGAGGATTAAGGATAAAATGAAGAGCGGAATAATGATAGAGAAGATTAAAGAAGAGCAGAACAGAGGGCTGAAGGTGACTCTTGGGACGTTTTTAATGTATTTCCAGCTAGATTTGAAATTCCACACACACCCTCGTCTGTTTGCTGGCATTAAAATCTCATTCTGCCTGACGGAGGCTCATATGAAATAATCCGCGTTCATAACCTGCCGAAGAACTCCTGAATCACTCGCCGACGATGCTAATTAACGGCTGAATTATAGGCCTAGCGCTCACCGCGCGTCCGAGAATTGACAAGGAGAATTGTGCTCTTTCATCCGTTTCGTGATTGTTCCGTGATACAGGGTTCAAGGGTTGCCTGTGAAATGTGCAGCGCTAGTGACTGTTTGAAATAGCATTCAAACCAGACTATTTTTAATGTAAAGTAGCTAAAGCCTGCTTGAAAAATTGCTAAACGCCATTACGCTATACAACGCTATTAGCATATTCATGATGCAATGAGTCGTATTGGCATTCTGTTTATTGTAGGCACTTTGTTTTGCTTTTGACTCATAGTTTCTGTTGACAGACAACAGAACAAGTATGAAATAGTGAACCATTAACACTAGGCGCATAATGAACACTTATTCTACATTCCTACTGTTTCTGCAATACAGTATTATGTAACACTTTAAACTATGCATATTTGCAGTATGCATGTGATGTCTGGATGATGTATTACATTTGTCAACATGCAGCGTAGAGCACATCACATACTGCACTTCACAATGCAGTGCATTTTCTTTCCATTTCAAGTGTGACAAATAAACCAAAAACAATATTATTACAGTTTTGCTCTGTGCAAAACAATAAAAACATTTATGCTCTTACAATAGTAAGCAGCACACAGTACTATAGTATGCATTAAGCAGTCAGTATCATGTGTATTTGTGTTCACGGGTTGCGATGAGTTTTTTTTCTTGTCAGATGACCAGTGTATAGTTTGTAATTTGTGTGTGTGTGCGTGTTTGCAGGATGAACCCACCACAGGTATGGACCCCAAAGCCAGGCGTTTTCTCTGGGACTGTATCCTCAGTGTCATCAAAGAGGGGAGGTCTGTTATACTCACCTCACACAGGTAACGCACACACACAGTGTGTTTTCCACTCATCCATGTAAATCGCTTAAACTTCAGATTTTCGGAAAGCTTTTGTCATGTTTGCGTGTAAAATGCATCAGAAAGCCAATGGGCGTGAAGTCCGAGAACAGCTAGATCTGTTCGAGGACATGCTAATGTGTCTATTTGTCTTGCAATTTGGCTGGAAATAAGATTGTTGCTGTTATTTTGTCTCGGCGGCTGTGCCAGGTGAACGACTTTCAATCGGTCCAGTTTGAATTGTGGTTAGAGGGGAGCTTCACTGTGAGGAACATCCAAAATGAGCAAAAAACAACCAGCGTTATACCTACGTAATGCTTTCTTTCTCTCATTTCAGTATGGAGGAATGTGAAGCGTTGTGCACTCGCATGGCCATCATGGTGAATGGCCAGTTTAAATGTCTGGGCAGCATTCAGCACCTTAAGAGCAGGTGAGTTTGTGTTGTGTCTTCACTTTCTAGACTGTGGTACTTTTTGTACCTACTAGAATAGATGATTAACCCAGCTGTGTCTGGTTCCTCCCAAGATTACTCCATCATCTACCATTTTACCTTTTCTATCTCCTCTTTGCCCCGCCTCTCTGAAACACGCAGATTTGTTACAAAGCTCATCGCTCTGAAAAGCGAGGTGTGCTATGATTGGCCAGTTCACCAGTGCGTAGTGATTGGTCGAAACTGCAAGCGTGTGACGGAAATGTAACGCCTCTTACCATATTTGTAACATCAGGTTCCTCTTCAATTGTACTGATAGGTACGCCCACCTTACTTGAGTATACATTTGGGCGGTCTTAGTCAAATCATACTACCAACTGACGTAGATTTGTGGGGGTGTGGCTACACGAGGCGTTTCAGGCAGGTCTGGGTTTTCATGCATTTAAAACTATAAGCACTTCTGATATATGGACATATATTATTTAATATGTTGCGTTATAATGTTTTGACTGGAACGTTGTTCTACAACTAAAAAAGATCCAGGATTACATCTTACCAGGCATAAATGCTGTGACTGGGAGATGTTTTTACAGCATTATTTTCTGTAACGCCTCTTTGAAAAGGGGTCGATAGTTTAATTATGTATATTAGACTTGTTTTTTACCAACAATCTTGGATTTATTTCCTCACTGAGCTCATGTCAATGTACCAAAATGCATACAATTCAGTGTTTCCCATAGGATTTTGACAGACTTGTGGCGCTGGTGACGTCACAAACTAATTAGCATATTTGTGACGTCATCACGTCGTGTTAGTGTTAGCATTTCTTTGACGTCTCGAAACAATTATCATATTTGTGACGTCATCACGTCGTGTTAGTTTTAGCACTTTTTTTGACAAGAAAAAGTTGACAAAAGCACTTTTTTGTAAAAAAAAATGCTCGCAGCGTTTGGTTACAAATAGCAGCCGAACGCCATGACTTTGCACACGAAGGCAGTCCAGAGAAACATAGGCAGCGTAACGGAAGTCTATTTTAATTATAAACAGAGAGCGTCTTTGCAATAACTAATCACATATTTAAAAACTACAATACTCATTTCTCGATAGAAATGCAATCAGAAGTTGTTGAAAGTGAAAATTAAACCATTTTATTTTTTCGAGCTTGAGCCTTCTCGACTAATCACGTACCTCGCGTGTTGGAAACGACAGGTCTCTGTCATTGGTTAGCTGTGAAAAAGGAGCTTGACGTAGGGTGTTTTTTCAGAAAAGTCGAACTTTACGCTCTAAGCTGCAGGCGTTGGCATTTAAAAAAGCGCTCAGGACGTTATTTGGATACACGGATTACTCAATAGGATTATAATGTAAAACAGACGCTAGCAGCTTCAAAAAAGAAGTCAAGCCTGAACATGGCTGTATTTTACAACGGGATGCCACCAGCAGTCACTTTAACCCCTGCTAAAATTCTGATTTATAACGCAACATCATCGGACAAAATCACAATACAGTACATCTACATTAAAGAGCGGCTATATGCCGTTTGCACTTTCTCGACAATGTGTTACTGTATTACGAACGTTTCTTTGATTTTAAATGCAAGTGACAGATAAATACGAGAGGCCAAGGGCACACATGGAGCTCATCGGAAGAGTGAAAATTCCAACAAATCAGGAAGGAGAGATGACGCGTAAGCGCTGTTTATCCACTAGTTATTCGATCACAGATACTGTCATTAGCACGGATGGATAAAAAAAAGTGACGCCAAATATACTTGGGCGGCCATAAATATACCTGAGTGGACCGCCCAAGTAAATGCATTGTATGGAAACGCTGCAGTTCATGAGGGGGCATCATTTGGAAACTTGTGGAAGAGGGTCGGTGTCTGAAGTGCATAATGTCTTTCGATGCTGCCTTTCCATGCAGGTCCCTACATTTCGAAACGGTGTAAATTTGTATTTTACAAATTGACAAGTGAACAGCATGATTTTAGTTCTGTTAGGATCACTATCAACTTGCATAGAGTTTAGATTGGTGGTATGGTTCTGTTCTGGCAGCATGCATGAATAAGAGAAGGGAGGGTAAACGTAACAGAACAAGCACATGCCATTAGTTCATAGTGACATTTAAGTGACATAATTCAATGTAATTGAGACTTATTAAGAGCAGTATCGGAAAGTCGAGTCCCGAGTTAAAATGTGAAGTGGAGTTGGGGATGGAGGTGGGTAATTTGTTCATGAGCAACGCCATAAGCTGCTGATAGCTGAATTAATTTTAAACGGACTGGAATTGACACGATACACGCAGAAATGCTGATTAAAGGCAAAACTGGAGTGCTCTGTTATTTTTTTTGCGTGGCTGTATTTATATAATTCACTGTTCTCTCTCTTTCTCACTTTCTTTTTCTCCGTTTTGCGCTGTGATGAATGATTCTGAAGGTGTGGGCATTAATGAGTGAAGAGGAAATTAAGAACTGCTCTCCCGATCCACCCCTCTCCCTCCCATCATCTTTCCTTTTTCTTTTCACGCTGTCTAATGAAGCATAGAAGTAGGACAAGATCTACAGTTCTCCATCACCCCATCCCTCTCTTTCTCTCTCTCTCTCTCTGTCCCTTTCTCTCGGGACATTTTTCATTTTGCCCGATGTGTATGTGTGTTTATTACATCACTTTATCTTCCTCTGTGTCCTTTCTTTCTTGCTCCTGTGGCGTGTTTCTGCTGCCATCTTTAGGGCAACATCATTCCCGCTGTGCTCCCATTTACAGGCTCCCTGTGTAGTGATCATTGCTCTCTGCACACTGAGCAGGGGACATCTGTGTTCGCTGTACTTGACAAACAGTGATTTTGAAGTTTTGCATCGTTATCAGACACAAGAAACACAATATATATTCATGCATAGTTTACATGAAATACTTAAAAAAAAGATGTCCTGTGCTATGAAATGCTCGTATTCATCTGAAACTATATCACAGAACATCATAAAAGTAAACTTTTTTTCAATTCCATATTAAAGCTTTGTAGATATCATGTTTATTTATGTAACATATATAAAATTATAGCAACAAATATGTATGTGTATTTATATTATGTAACCTGTGCTGAAAATAATGGTATTGTAATGGTCAGGTGACCTGGGTCCACACATACGCACACACGCATGAACACACACGCACACACACACACAGTCCATTATCATTGTATTTTTATTGCTCTAAGAGCGAACGCTAACTCCTACAAAATCATAGTGATGCCGAGTGTGTTCATAAACTTAAACCTTTAAGTAAACACAACCGCCTCCATCAGCTCCTAAATAAACAGCTGTCCAATAAAGATGCCTGTAAGACTGTCAGTCACCAATCAAATCACTCCATTACTAGAGTCATGCTGCACTTACAGGAGTCTATGCGAGTGTCTCATCCACTTAACTCCCGAGCCTATGTGTACGTGTAGAACTTTTGTGTCTTTGTTCTTTAACAGGAAGAATAAAACCGCCTCTAATGCACTGCGGTAATGTAAAGAGGCGAGAACGTTTTTTATGAGACCCGTTACATTTTCCCAACAATCTACTGCTTCACACTTTTCTCAGAATATAAATTGGCATATGCTTTATCACACATATGCACTCTGTCGGAGGGAAACAGCACATTTATGCAGAATGTAGAAAAACAAACGTTTCTGGGACAATTTTGACAACCATTGTCACTGGATTTTTTTCTAATTTAAGGTCTATTTTCTGTCCCGATAATGGCGCAAATTTGTCACATTTTTGAGAACTGAAAATTGTATGTTTGCAGTGTATATAAAGCCCATTGGGAAACCCCCGGCGCCTGCGTGGGAATGGTGGAATAATGGTGTTATTTTCTGCTGAGAAGGGCAGTATGACCTCAGCTACTATATTAAGACTGACCTGTATTCAACAGCATAAAACACACACAGATACACTGATGTAGGACATACGCTCATAACCGTTGACGTTAGAGAATATGAAATGATTTAGGGGGCTTTAAGTACAACATTAGAAGACGAGTGCAGTCAGTGTGTGTCCTGCTGTAGACACAGATGTCTCCTGGGTTTGACTACAGCAACATCAAACAAGATTTGCATTCTTTGATCATTTTGAAGTTTATATAGATTGGAATAGTGTTTAAAAGTTGATATTGACGGTTTCATCGGATGCACGCGTCTGACCCAAAGTTCATTTCTGGTCTATGTTTGGTTGTAATATAATAATTATAAATATAAAATAAATTGTTATGAGTTGTTATGAGTTGTTATTTCCAAAATGAGATATATATATATTATTATATAATAAATATATATTTTTTATAATTTTATTGTATATTAATTGTGTTCAATTAAATTAAAAATCAACAGTTTATGATTCTATGCAGAGTTAGGTTTGTTTACGTTGTTGCTGCTGGAACCGTCTGTTTAATGAAACAAAACCGCAATTGCTGTTGGTAACCTTTCAGGTGTGGAATATGAAAAAGTTGATCACCCAAAAAATTCTCTCATTATTGACTAACCCTCATGTACAATATAAGACTTTCTTCAGCTGAACACGAACTGACTGAAATTTGCTAGCTCTCTTTGTCATGCCTTTGTTTGCTCTCCAATTTTATGAAGCTCCAAAATGCACATCCATCATAAACGTAATCCATACGACTCCTATGGCTTAATAAATGTTTTCTGAAGCAAAATGTGTTTGTGTAGGAAAAACATTCATACATCAAACTTTATTTGATAAACTGTAAACATTGGCTTCCGGCTAGTGACCGTACATGTATTAAAAAGATAATTAAGTTCTTACGTTGGCATGATCTCTGACCTCAGACGATATCATTGTCGTCAGAACAATTAGAAACGAACAACTGTCACCAAAAAAAGAAGACACATAATCTTAGAATTAAAGTTAGAATTAAATTGTAGTAGTTGATTTTCAAGGTGGTGACAAACTTCTATAAATTGCTACTTTCGGAACGGAACGCAGAATAAACATCAGATTATTTTTGGAGCCACTGTATATGGGCCATTCTACAGAATTGGTGCAAAATCAGAGTTGGAAACGTCTTGAAAAAAAAAAGTTTTTTCCCAGAATTTTTTATGTATGCGAATTGTATAATATCAAAGGTACACATTTCTAATTGTGCAGATAATTTTCATATTGTAATTTCAGGAAGTTTTGGGAAATTCTTCCTCTCCCCAAATTTTGTGACTACCGAAACACAATAATATTAAATTTAATAAGGATTATTCTTACATATTCAAATTTTGTTTAAATCTTCTTTTTAAATATATTTTTTGCTATTTAAAAAAAAATGTTTCCATATGAAAATCAATAACAGTTACAATTTTAACAATATTTCAAGAGTAATTTATGAGATTTGTTGTATTTTGAATCCAATCTTTCTTTGAAATCGGTATGATCAATTTTATGGCTTTTGCAAAGTTAAGGATTCATTAGTTTATATATACATTAAATCAAACACTATCAAAACATCTTAGTTGATCATTTAATATACTTTATTTTTGACAAAACATCCCATGTTTCGGTCATGACACACACATTTTCAGTAGTGATGGTAATGTTTTGGTAGTGATCACAATATTTAATTTGCACAGCTGAATCAGACTTTCAACATTTTATGTTAATACAAGTAACTAACTATGTTGCACATACGCAGCCAGCACATATAGCAGACACACATCTGACAGTAAATATCTAATAGAAAACCTACAGCTCACATACTATATCACTACTAAAACATACTAATGATTTGTGTAACTGTACAGAGTTTTGTATATTTCCCCAAATAAAGGATTAAGTGTCCCTTTTTCTCACTACCGAAACAATTTTTGTCACTACCGAAACAATGATACGTTTCGGTTGTGACTGTTTTGAGCCTAGCTCTAATATGTTAATCAGCCCATGGTTAGCAAGCACAGTTCTGAACAGATGTACACACATAAAAACTATTTTTTTTGGAATAACGCCCAAAAATGTTTGCTCAATTGCAGAAAAAAGATGTTTGGTAGTGACGTTCCTTAAAGTTACACACAGATTTTCTGATTTTTAAACACATTTACTTCAAAATGATAAGACCGATCTACTCACCATTTAGCTATTAGAGAGAGGGACACAGTAATCATTCTTGATCATAAATGTAGGGGTGTGGCTAAAATCAGTCTCAGCCAATGGACTAAAACATACACTGTTTCGGTAAATCTGCGACATATTTTTTTACATGAAGTTTAATCATTTAAAAATAAATATATTTTTGAACTTCACTTTTTTTTAAAACATCAAAAAGATATTTTTAAAAACAACAATTGAAAAAATGCATAAACAAATAATATATTTTTCTTAAGTTGAAATATAGGGGTCTGGGTTCGGGACACCCACCTCCCGATTGAAAGTACCCAATAAATGATGATTTTATATATATTAAGCTTACTGATATTCTAAATATTATGGTGGGTTTTGAAAGATGATCGAAGGATCTTAGTAAACAACTAAGATTTGAATGCTTTTTAAATGTGTTTTTGTTATGTGGGACAGCAGTTTGAATGAATTCTGTAGAATGGCCCATATACTGTATGGAACACTCAAGTGTTTGTATTTTTACTGTTCTCATGCCTCTGTTGTGTTGGACTCAGTTTGTTGGAATAATGTTATCACAAGGCTTCATGGCTCATTCTCAGCACAAATTAAACATGTCACAACTTACTGAAGTAAAAATAGTGCTAGATGTATCCCTGACTCCAAAAGACCTGCTTTCTCCTTTGAAAATTGTTGCAGTTTAGTTGCTCGTTGCTTTGTGGGGTCATGATGTTTTTTGATGTTCAAAAACTTTGTTTTAAATACATGTAAAGTAAAGTGCATCAATTTATGGTAAATTCCCACAGAATCAATTGTAATACCTCGGTTGATTTCCCTGAAAAGTGTAAACAGTGTTGCCTGTCTGAACGTCCCGACAAACAACCCTGATCACATTTGTTTGAGGCAGACATACCTGTTTGTGACAAATTTAACCAATATTTAATAGGGGAGTGTGTGAGAAAGCTGTTGGAAAACACTTATTTTATAATCCCGTGAAAATTACATGCCTCACCTGTAAAGCTGACAACTGTGTCTGTTGCAGGTTCGGAGACGGTTATACGGTAATTGTGCGTGTGTGTGCGGATCAGACCGATCTGGGCGTGGTGGAGACGTTTATGCGGGACACGTTTGCCAGGAGCGTTTTGAAAGAGAAGCATCACAACACGCTGCAGTACCAGATACCGCAGGGAGAGGGCGCTCTTGCACACATCTTCAGCCAGCTCAACATACACCAGCACACTCTGGGCGTAGAGGACTACTCGGTGTCCCAAACTACACTAGACCAGGTAAAACACACACACATCACAGACTGCTTCAGCCTGACATTAAGAGAAGCAGCAGATGGCTGAAAAATGAAGCTTCAATGTGAGCGACTCCTGCAGAGATCTTTCAAAGGTCAACCGTCCTCTGTACTAAAACGAGAGCAGCCATGAGACGACAGAATACAAATACAATAATCTAAAGTAAATTACTAAATTGTGATTTTTTTATTTGTTACACTACTTTTATCCACCTTAAAGGGGTCAAATGACACAGCTAAAATGAATATTATCGAATACATGAATTCGCGCCATATGACCCCTTTAAACTACATTTTTTGGGAATGGAGAATTAAGATTTTTTATACATAAAGAATTTTAATTGGACTGTAGTAAATGTCCCCAGACAGAACATTATAAAACTCGTTGGCTTGAGTGTGTGGATTTTTTCAACCAATTAAATGTCTTTTTTTATTATTCTTTTAACTTTACTTAAAGCTTTACTGAAGGTTTTTATAGTAATTTTCTGAGTGGTGTGTCCACCCCGCAATGTCATGATACTGCCCCTTTAATTGAAGATGTGTCCAATGTAATGACATTACTATTTTGAAGGAAAACACTACTCGGTGTAAAACTGTGTTGTTTAATGTCTTATATTAGTTTAATGATGTTAGTAAGGCATAGACAAACACAGTGTCCACCCTGTTAGAATATTATAGAGGGAAATACTGTGGAACCTAGCAAAAAATGTACATTACATATTAAAAAGACAAAATCATGAGTATAAATTCAGAGCTATTTGGCTATGCCAAATATGCCAAATGACACAACAGAGTATGTCCACCCCATCATGTCAGTTAATGCACCAACAGGTAATTTAGTTTTTTTTAGGGGTGGAAATGTTATATTTTACAACCTCTTGTTCTCAGTTGTGGCATTTCTTTCTCATTACTGATTTCTCTTTCTAACTCTGTCCGTGTCTGTCTCTTTCAGGTGTTTGTAAGTTTTGCACGGCAGCAGCGTGATGAAGAGGACAGAGCATTTGAAAATGATGTGGATTTGAGTGATGAGATGCAAACATCGGCCACTTGATTCAAACCAGCATGGGCTGCTATATGCACTTTAACACATTTATTTATTTATTTAGGGTAGTTTCAGAATCTACATGAATGTCAACATTAGATTTAATGATTTTGTTCAAAACAACTCATACAAGAATAGAGCCATCAAAAAAAACTCAGGGGTAATTTTTAGGGAATATTTCAACAGATATTTAGACAAAGGTTATTTTTATGAAAGATTTAAATGTTTAACATTAAATACTCCATATAGATTTAATATTTTTGCTAAATTGTAAGCGAAAAATAAGCGGTACTGTATAAGTGAAATGTTTGGACAAACCTTTCTTGTAGACAAATTTAAACTGGGTATATGTACTATATGAATTACTTCACACTACTATTTTAATTTAAAACATTTAAAGGATTGAGTTGAGGCAAACAAATCTACAAGTGTGGTCAGCTCATGTAAAAGTGTTTGCAAAATCTTCCCATGATGCACTTCAGAAGGTCGGTTAATAAAATGACCAGTGTGAGCTGTGTCTAGACTTATACTTCAGTTTAATTATAATCAATTCATAATAATCAATATTATTATTCAATTGATGTTTTCATCTTTCTACACAGGAAAAAAATCTTAGCATCACTATTTAATTACATTACACCTTTAAACTAAAGATTTGTTTGCTTTAACGGTTTTGCTTCTGATGTAATGCAGTACAAAACCTGAACTATTTAAAATCTTTTGGGTGGTAAATATCCACAGACTATGTTCATGTGGATTGATGTCAGATCGTGCTCATGAGAGTGAGGTCATATATGCGTTAAGAAATGCAGAGTAACATTCATACCTCACGGCAAACACAGATCCCGGCACTTACCAGCTCTCAATCCTGTCGTTTACTCTGCATTTGTATTCACTCCCAAGTCTCTGTGAATCTGCTACTGAGATGTTTGTTCTGCTTATTGCTTTACGTACACATTAAACATATGCACACTCTGCTGAGCCCCCCGAGTTTCATTTCCCAGACCCTGTGTGCTTTTCTGCACTTCACTCAGTTCCACTCATTTCACCTGTCTTACTGGAACGTCTCCACTTCAGACTGTAATAATAAATAAATAATATTATTATATGAATAATATGTAGTGTTTGTGTCGTATAAGAAAGTTGTTCTATGACATCGCTATAATGGCACTTCATGCAGCTCAATTAGAGCATTGCGTTCGCTCAGATACACACAGATAAGGATAAATGGATAACTTGAATGGGCTGTGAGTCGCTTTGGATAAAAGCGTAAATGTAATGCAAATTTGCGCAATAATATGAACAGCACGGAAAGAAAGAGTAAACGGGAACTAGCCGAATGCAGAAAGTGATATTACAGACACGTTATGAGTTCTTTTTCAGCATCATTTACTGTATAGAAAAGAGTAACGTTCTGCTAAAAACCAGTGACGTGCGGTCAGTGGAGGCAGAGCCTCACTTGTCATCATGAAAAAACTAATAATGATAAAATAAAATTGAATAATGGAAACTTGTTCCGCGCTATAAATTTGTTTTCTGTGTGATTCCAATAATTTTATAATTTTTATAGTCAAAATCGCTTAATTTGCACATTTCCTGCTCAGATAAACGGGAGAAATGCGACGTGCGGCAGCGACGAGGCGAGCCTCACCTCGGACTGCACTATCACTCACACACTGGGTTGATGCGTGCAATTGGCGCGTGCCTGTTGCTGTCTCTCTGTATGTCGCCAATAATGTTTGCAGGCACGTTTATTATACACCCTCACTTTCAACAGTCTGGCTAATATCTTTCATGAACGTGTGTGACATAATTAGCCTTGCTAATCGGACATAAAACCGCAGTAAAAAGGCACAAAGTGAGGCAGACAGTTACCGTGCCGCAACTGAAGGTGGCAGATATGAGCCAAACAGTCAGGATGACTTTTATAACAGTGACGGAGAATTTCGTGAAGAAGGATAGGCGGGTGGACTTCGTTTATAAATAAAGGTAAGACCATAAACGGTTTTCATTGTAGACAAAAAATAGGACCAGACCAAAAAAAAACAATTAAATGTTTAAAAACCAAATGTTGACCTTAAATAGAAAATTCTTTAGTTTTTCCTGTTATCCGTTTGTTGGACATACTGTCTGTATTAAAACGATTAAAGCATCAAAACGAAAAGCTTTTAAACAACTAAATATTTTTTTAAAAAAATGTACACCACTCTTTCATTTGTATTGTAATGTATGATTATGAAATTAATTGTGAAATTGCAACGTGCAACAAATTTAGAAGTGCGCGCGCGTGTGTGCATATAAAACATAAACGGTATTCAATGTGCATGCTGGCAATTGAATAGTGAATAAGGTACTATTTTGGGCTCATATATTTGTAAATCTGACTCTGAAGGAGTAAGTGCCTCACCAGCCATGAACCCCACCGCACGTCACTGCTAAAAACCACCTTTTGAAGAAAACCCCATACAGGTTTTGAATGACATGAGGTGAGTATATTGTACGTTTCATAATGTGAATCAAGTCATTTTAAGATGAACATGTTTTAATGGGTTATTTTGGGGGGTTTAGTTATTGTGCATCAGTCTTGCCAGATTAAAAAAATATTATCCTGCTTCCCTCAGACTTCAGGTCTTTCAGAGTTCCAGAGCAGCAGGTTTTAGGGGCGGTATTGAATCCTGGTTTTTGTGGTGCAGAAGGTTTTAGGTTTGGCAGCAGTCGCAGGCCGTCCTGTTGGCTCCAGGTCGACATCAGAAGTCCGCAGATGATGGGTTGAGGGTTATTCACTCTGCATGGATACGGATGTTGTTTGGTTCTCTGCTGTTTATCCAAGTCGATTTGAGTTAGATATGCTAAAAAAATCTGATTTTAGCTGCCTGTCGGAACACAACCATAATGTGACACATGTGGTGGATTTTGGATGTCTGCCTTATTAAATACATCAGCGTTTGTCATTCAGTGGCACACATGTTTTATATAAAGCAAGCGTTCTGGATTATTACTTTATTACGTTCCTCTCATTGAGCTGTGCTGCTTCGAGAGAGTCGCTTTACACTTCACTCTTCTCATTTATTTGTGTATCGAGTTCATTATTATTGTGGTGTAAGATAAATATTCATTACAGCTAGAATGAATAAAAACGTAAAATAAGGTTTCTGTGAGGATTAGGGGATAGAAAATATCATGACCTCAGCATACTCCTTTCCTTGTAATGGTTTGAGTAACAATATGTTTGTCATTCAAAACTGCTGAGCGAAGACAGTGAATAATATGTGAATAATGTTGCTCCTGAATAATGCCCTTATTATTCATTGAAATGTTTCCGTTTTTCGAGTTATATTTAAAGTCTCAGGAGTTATAGGGTGTCCTCATGTTGCTCATAGACTCTATGTTCTCTATGAGAGAACAGCTATTGGAATTCTGGGAAATTGGGGTGTGGAGTTACGCAACAAAGTCTGTGTGCGGAACATGTTTTGAGTCACGGCAATATTGAGCCAGTAACAACACTAATAATGACGTCGGACAAAATATTTGGCATTGTAATGTTTTACCTCATGTTCATCTCTCTCTCTCTTTCTCTCTCTCACAGTCATTATCTGGTGAGTAACACCAACAAACACAAATTTAGACATCAAATGGAACGTACAGTATGATGCCAGGAGATTTGCTTACTGCTCAGATCTGCTCGAGAAGTAAATGTGGCTTTAATCATTTAAAGAATGTTACTGTAATGGCTTAAATGATTTTAATATGTAATGTACTGTTCACCTCACTGTGATTTGTTATTTTCAAGCGACTTGTTTGTGCAGTTTAAAGATGTTTGTAATGTTTGGAGTTCAGCAAGCTGTTCGTGTTTCTCCCTCCTGTCCTCTCACACAAACACACACACACATACAGTACTACACACAAACACACAGTGTATTCTGTCCAGCTGCACACAGGGCATCAGTTCTGCTT
This sequence comes from Triplophysa rosa, assembly GCF_024868665.1. Classification (NCBI taxonomy): domain Eukaryota; kingdom Metazoa; phylum Chordata; class Actinopteri; order Cypriniformes; family Nemacheilidae; genus Triplophysa; species Triplophysa rosa. The sequence goes on from NC_079890.1 coordinate 4,226,582, forward strand.
CCTGCCGCAGGGACAGACCTTACGCCTCAGAGAGAAGCTCATTACAGCCTGAATTCTCTCTCTTCTTTTACTTCAACCTTTGTGTCCTTCTCTGTCTTCTCTCCTGTGAATTTAGACAAAGCACAAGTTTGAAATAAAAGCAGCTGATGTTAAAGAATAGCTCACTCAAAAAGTAAAATTCTCTCATAATTGAATTACCCTAATGTCATTCCAGACATATGCTATATGACATCCTTTCTTTCTTTAATTTGAACACAAAGATGTTTTTAAAAAATATCCATGAATGGGTCCCAAAAAGCCCCCAAAAGCACACAATCCACTTTTAAAGGGATAGTTCACCCCAAAATCTGTCAGCATTTTTTTCACCCTCATGTTGTTCAAATCCTTGCATGACTTTCTTTCATCTGTGGAAAACAAAAGAAGATATTTTGAGACGTCTCTCGGTGGTTCCCAGTCAATACAGTGCAAGTCAGTTTGGGCCAGTGTTGTTCAGTTACCGACGTTCTTCAAAAAATGAAATGACTTAAGGATAAACAAACGATGAGAGAATTTTCTTTTTTGGGTGAACTATCCCTTTAAGAGTGGTAAATTCCTTCATGTCTCATGACTAGTTGTATAAGTTCTGTATAGTATTGATAAGGAAGTGATGGATATCATGATATTTTGTGCGGGCTGAGATTTCTGCAGATTTGTGACATCACGAGGCTCTGGCGACAGGTAGACATGTGTTTTATTGCTGTATTAACTCTAACAAACGCTGTTTGGCTGGATGATTGACGCACAAGTTTCTGACTGATAGCTGTGAGTGTGGTCTTGTTTGTCTATCCTCTTGGGTACCGACTTCTTTTGTCCCCGTATTGTGAAATCCAGCTAAATAATGAAGACCAGTCAGCGGTGCCCATGAAGTAAAGTGAGTAATAAATATACTAAATGATGTTTGCAAATGCAAATGTAAAAAGTCCCCACGAAGATACAAAACAAATTGTGTGTGTGTGTGCATGCGTGCGTGTGTTTAACAGCTGTGTTAGTGTGTGCTGGTTGCCCTTCTCACAGCAGTCACTTTGCCCACCTGCTAGATACTGTGGTGTCAGGGTTCACAGGGCAGGAATGAAGGTTTCCAGAGCAATCTGTTCTCCCTCCCCATCTCACATTCTCTCTCTCTCTCTCTTACACTCGTGTTCCATTTGTCTGTAAATGTGCTAATGTCTAATCCAGATATTAATGTGGATATAAGACCAGATAGATGAGAGCGAGAGGGGGGGTCAGAAAGGTGACGATGTCCTTGACCTGTGATGCCTTTTACTGTGTTTGTTTCCATTCTGTTATAACCATCACAGTTACTTTAGAATTGACTTTCCCTCTACAGTATTTTTAGAGAGTGCAACCCCAGTTGGAAGTTGTCATTGTAAAAAGCTTTTAAAGCAACACTATAGAACTTTTGGTCACGGTTCCCCCATGTGGTTGACAAGCGCAATTGTTTGTTACTAGTGTCTTAAATAATGTCACTGTGTAAGCTTTCCCGTGGGCAGCACAATACACGTGAATTTGTTTACTAAGCTAATGGAACTGGCGAACGCAGAAACGTCGTTGGGAAACCATGTCGCACTTTTCCACCGGCAGGGGATGGGCAGGGCTGTGCGTACCGACCCGAACACAGAACTGTGGTTGTAGTCGCTATGAGGCTGTTCAGGTACTAGTGGGAGTAGAATTCCTCAAGTTACGAGTTGTTATATCGCTGAAATCATTTTAGAGACATTATTTTAAGGTAAAAAAAATACAAAGTGTTGCTTTAATAAGCTGAAGCTATGCCTGTTATAGTTTTCATATGATCAGGTATAGACGGTTTCAGCAGCAACAACATAAACAAACATGATGTGGCCCAAACTTAACTCCAGGTAGACCTACAAAAAGTATGAATATAAATGAATATTAATATAAATTAAATATAAAATACTTTTGTATACCACTAGCCACTAGACAAACCGATACCAAACACAGACCGGAAGTTAACTTCGGGTCAGGCGTGTGCAACTGATGAAACCGTCTATTGATTATACAGTGTTATTGATCAGATTTAAAAAAAGATTTTGTGAGGGATATAAACATGCATTTTGTAGGATGCAGGGCTTCCATGGCAATGAGTGGTTTTGTTGGAATGTTGGAGAAACGTTACTCTTAATCTTAGGCTGCAAGATAACAAAACGTGAGCGATGTCATGGGCTTTGAATAATTTCTGAATGCGCATCAACTTCCGGCTGAGGTAATGATCCCACTGACCTTCCAACAACATCTAGTGTTTTTAAATGATCACTGGCACTCGGACAGACTCTAGTGGCCTCGGCAGTAACCAATGAGCTTATTTTTCACAATGAGGAACTGTCAAGTCATTGACCTACTCAGATCTGATCCAAAGCCACATGTCGCTCATGCAGATTCTCAATGACAATAGGGAAATCATACATTTTTGACATTACTAAATATTTGATTGGCTAATTCATAAAGCTGTCAACGTTTGCTGAGAATGCAACACATGAGCAAATTTTAGGGTGCGTTCACACTAGCAGTTCGATTCTCGTGGTTCTTTTAGTCTGGACCAAAAAAGAAAATGATACATTTAGTCCTGGTCCTCTCAACCTTGACACTGACATTTTTAACACTGAACCTAAGTCTATTTAATCTAAAGGCATAAGATAAAGTCACAACCTGATTGGTCATCTTTTATGACATACTTTGCAACATAACTTACCAAAGATCTAAAACAATGCTGTGTGCTGGATTAAATGTGGCATTATACATGTCCATGCCGAGATCTCGTAAAGCGCTCATAAAGAGTGAGATATGAATTCATCCTTTGTACACATAACTAAGTTCTACTGCAAGGAGACGTCCTGCTTCATTTAGATGTTGGTCCACGTTGCATTCATAGTTCCATCAAAACACACCAGAGTTTGTTCAGAAGCAGACAGAGACAATCTTTTTAGTGGTCTCAGTACGGTTGTTTGGTGCACACCAACGTTTTGATGGCAGCATACACACACTTGTTAAAAAAAGCGGGCTAACAGAGCAGTCGCACCAGAGTTTGTTTTAAATGAACCATAACAGAACTCAAAATCACCTAAATGCTAATCAAAACTAGCCTTCCTAGCTAGTACTCCTATACCTAATTTCTATACCTAACACCTAATTTCTGTCATGCATTATGCAATATGCACAATTACTACTATTAGTAATAGCAGTATCAATAGTAGTAATAGTAGTGACCATAAACAATGTTTTTATAAATAACTTAATCTTACCTTAAGAATGACCATCTATGAACAAAATCCTTCCACCTACAGCATATAAAAAACAATTCCATAGCATCATTTAGCGCAATTTGGCAATCCTGCCAACCAGACAGGTGTGTACACGTCCTCAAAGAAACGTTTACATTTATTCATTTAGCACACGCTTTTATCCAAAGCGACTTACAAATGAGAGGGCATTCGTAACATTTTGTCCATGAGCTATAAACAATACTTGTAGATTACCAGGCCATGTTTACAAGTAGGATAATGGCTGAGGCAAGGGAAAATTTACCAACAAAAGCAAAGTTTTTTTAAACAGCTAGAAAGTAGATTTGAATAGATTTTTTTAATGCTGTGACATACACAAAATAGGTTATTCAGGTTTGTTCGTATTTTTGATTTGTGTTCACATTCAGTTGGATGTCTAAGCCTACTCACACTCCTCTGTGTCTGTGCTGCCTCGTTAGCATGCCTGTAATCCGCTGAACGTAGACATACAAAAACATGAAAGTGCTACTTCACGCTTGAACCTCGCTCGAATTGTGAAAAAATCCCCTCGTATGAATTTATATGCGGCTCAGAGCGCTTTTTAAAATAATCCTACTTAATTAATATGTCAAATTGACAGCCCTGCTAATAAAACAAGAACACATGAATTGAAAATGTTTTTTATTTATTAAATTGTTTTGTCCTTCTAAAACCTTGTATATCCACATTTTTCAGGAAATGGAAAACCACTGTACTTTTTAAATGATTAAATACTGTTGTTAAATAAAGTTTGATAATTTTTATTGGTTAGATATTTGCAAAACCCAGCGACATACATAAGGGGACTAATAAAAAGATTTATATAAAAATCGCGAAATATTTTCTGGAGGACAGTTTCTCGGGAAGTCACATGCATATATATTTTCTACGGCAACTCAAGAGAATCAAATACACAATCACACACATTGACAGCTAAGTAACTCATGAACTGTGTCGTAATGCGGTTTATGTTTGCAGAGCTTTTGTTCATATTTCAGTGAGTGTCACGTGACAGGTAATGTTGGAGACTGTTAGTCTGTCAACTCTCTCCTGGCTTTCAATCTAAGAGTGTGACAAGATTTCAGCAAAAACAGTATGGCGCCTCAACCAAAACTGAGCTGTTTCAAGTCACATAGTGGGATGACACACAAACACAATTTCAACCCTGTGTGTGTTGATTAAGAGATGAGGAAAGTGTGACGGCTCTGGGTGGAGGATGAAAGGGCTGACTGATCACTGTACACAACATTATTGTGTGTTGTGTATTTCAGGAGGTCTTCCTGTGATGCATCGTGTGTGGATCCAGTGATGTATCACTGCAGCTGTACCTACTGGGAGAGAAATGAGGTGTGTGTGCTCACGTATGTGTGTTGCATCGTAATTTGGTCTTTGTCGCACAGATGGCTTCTTGGCTCTGACTGGGGAGGATTGCTACTGTTGCCAGGCGACCGGTGATGCAAGGTCAAAGGTCATACAACTGTACACAGCCAAGTTGGGACAAGCCAGTCAAGGTTAGACAACTCATATGCTTAGTTTGGCTTCAGTAAACCAACTCCAACACTCATTAGCATTCTGCCAAGAGAGAAACAAATGAACACGAATACAAGAGATAGATGCTGCCATTTTCTTACATTTGGGTTGTGGAGCAGTGTCATCTAGTGGTGAGTGAGGAACTTTGTAGTAAATCTTGTTGATGACTAGTCTGTGCTTCCTACTTTGGTTTATGGAGTGTCCAACAACAAGTTTACGTACATACACGGTGTAAAAACACTTTCATTTTCTAATAATAGCCAGTTATTATTACCTTACTTCTTGATTGACTCTCAAATGATGTGTTTGGCGATTCATCTGTCTAACCCTCTCCTTTCTGTTAGCCTACTCTGATCTGATTGGTCAAATGGTCTAGTCTGCTGTGTTTGGTCTACCGCGTGCAATGTCGCAAATGAAACATACGCGGGCATTGCACCGAGTGACGCAAATCTGACCCGGAACTGAAATTAGAAAGACAGACGACTCGTTCACATGATTCAGAGTCAACTCCGTTTTTCCCAAGCCAATAACTTTTAAATTTGTTCACTTTCGGCTTTACAATTTGGCAGACTGCTTACATTCACACACAGCAACATTACACACTGCATGAAATGTCATTTTAAGGACACTGTAAAATGTATTCTTTAAATGATTTAAAAGTGTCATCGCATCACACATTTAATCAGTTTTAGACTATGGTGATGTAATTTATAAGCTTGCATCCACATATTTATTGAGATAGATCTTACAAATGAATAATAATGAATAATAACAATGATTAATTTAATGGTAATTATTATAGACAAGTGAAAGACCATTCTTGAAAATGTATAAAAGAATTGGAAGTAAATGATTGACCTGATAATCAGCTCTATTTACATTTATAGACTGTTTCAAAGCAACAACATGAACAAAGGTTACTGCGCATGCTCGCTTTTGTGGCCCGAACTTAACTTCCGGTAAACATCCACAAAGAATAGAGTTCCTGCAGATTATTTCGGAAAACACGCAAGAAATAACAAGTAAATTACATTAGCTAGCAAGTTAAAAGTATGACTAGCCAATAGGGGTGTAACGGTTCACAAAATTCACGGTTCGGTTCGATATGGCACAGTGGTTTCCCGGTTCGGTACGTTTTCGATACAGCAAAAAGGAAGAAATGCCAGAAAAATTTCCTTGATTTTTTTCACATTTTTATTTATTAAAACTAACATCATAAAGTATGATTTTTTTACTTTGAACAATGAGCTGACCCATCTTCTGTGGTGTATTCTCAGCAGCATATAAAACAAAAAAATGAAATGTAATTTTGTTGTAGACAGACACAAATACAAAGTAAAGAACAATTTTTATATCTGTTTTTACTCAATTTTTAGGTTTTTCCAGAAAGATGAACTGAACAAAGGAATTGTATAATCATAATAAAATATAAAACTTTTAAACTTTAAAGTCTATCACACATTTGTGTTTTTTACTTGGCCAGTCATGTAACTACAGAGGCAAAGTAAATAATAATAGGCTATTGAAATCATTTAAATGTGCAATTATTTAATAAGAGATCACTTGTGTAATATATGCATTAGACATAAACACTGACTTTACTAGTGTTGCTTATGTTTATATTTTGCCAGCACAGTTCTTATGCAAAATAGTTAGTTATTAAGATCAATTAAAAACACATGCAGAAATCCACAAGAAACATTTATGAATATACTGACAGAAAAAAGAACAGAACGGTACGTTTTAGAGAAGATGTTTATTGCACATATCTTTTGATCATTTTATATTTCTTCCTATAATACAACATATAACACGTACAAAATGCATTTGACTGATGATCCGGGAAGTGGTCACGTAACGTTAAAGACTCGGACTCGAAGACTCCGCTACAGGCTGCAGGTTTGCCTGCGGAGCTACCGTTTGACAAAAGAACAAAAGGGCTCGGACCCGATGACTCGAGAGACGAACTAATCATTTCTCTTTCCGGTATAAGGACTCGGACCCGATGACTCGAGAGACGAACTAATCATTTCTCTTTCCGGTATAAGGACTCGGACCCGATGACTCGAGAGACGAACTAATCATTTCTCTTTCCGGTATAAGGACTCGGACCCGATGACTCGAGAGACGAACTAATCATTTCTCTTTCCGGTATAAGGACTCGGACCCGATGACTCGAGAGACGAACTAATCATTTCTCTTTCCGGTATAAGGACTCGGACCCGATGACTCGAGAGACGAACTAATCATTTCTTTCTTCGCTCGGATATAAGCAGATGGTTGTCATTAATGCAGAATGTTTACATTTCAACATAGACTATGATACGTCCTGTACATCGTTACGCTCAATGGAGTCATTATTCGTTAATAGAAGAACGAAATGGATCTCTTGCATGTCTATTGAGACAGGGACCCAGATGACATTTCAGAGAGAGAGACGAACTTCATTACTGTTTCTGGTACAATGTTGCATATGCGCAGTCAACACAAAATGAACGAATCACTCGCTGAGACACTCGTTACTCCCGAGTCATTTTAAAGATTCGTTCAAAAAGAACGAATCGTTCATGAACGACCCATCACTAGTTGTCAGGTCAACCGCTTGTGCCTCGGCCAATTGATTCTCAATTTGGGCTTTTGTTTTTTGTACAAAGCAGGAATTACAGTGTTGCTGAAATGGCCTTGTAAAGTAATAGTGTAGCGGGGCTCAATTACATGAAGCATGTTTTTAAAACCCACGTTTTCTACTACAGAGTAGGGTCTCATATCCGTGGCTGTAAATGTACCAATCGCCGCAGTGATTTGTTTTGCTTTGTTCGAATCAGTTGGAAATGCCTGCATAAATGCTGCGGGGATAGTCTGTAGCGTGCGTGTTTCTCCTTGTTTTCGTCGATTGCCAGCTATTGACACACTGGGGTGATGTCGGCGTAAATGAGCTGACATGTTTGAAGTATTCCCGCTAATGTAGCTTATTGTCGTGTAGCAGATGCGACATACCATAGTGTTTTTATCCACCACTCTCTTGCCATTCCCCTCATAATTTACAGGGAAACCAAAGTGGTCCCAAAAACCAGACCTGTTGATTTTTGGAGGATCTTCTATTTCTGGTCTGGTAATCGCATTAAAACTAGCCATATTGCTACGCGCTAATATGCCTGACTGGAGTAACGGTTAAGTGCAATTGTGTTTTTCTTTTGGGGTGGGTGGGAGTGGCAGACAGCACGTTGCCTTTTACGTCGTTTGGGTTGCCTTGTTGAGAGAAGTCGCACTGAGAACATCATATTTCACACAATTTAAGCAATTTTATCTTATTTTAGGATTAGTCAAACGAACCGTTCGGTTTGTAATGCGTTCCGAACCGAAAGCCTCGTACCGAATGATTCAATATGAATACGCGTATCGTTACACCCCTACTAGCCAATATTATTTTGAGTTACCAGTAGAAGAACCGTTACTTGGCTTTAAATGTGACAAAAATACAACACCTATTCAACAAATTGTTTATTTAATTAGATTATTATACAATGAACATTTTGCAACAAATTGTTTATTGCTAAAAACTAACATTAATATAAATGAAATAAAATATAAATAGTAATATTATTAGACACTTCCCAGACAGATAAACAAATAGACCCCTTTTCCGCTTACGTCACGGCATTAGCTGGAGGCAAAACAAAGGGAAAACTGGAGGCGGCCAATACAAACCAGCACAGATTCGGCTAAATAAGGAGTGAACTTCAATGGTAAATTCATTCCAAACCTCTCCGCAAAAACTGCGTGCCTCAGTGAACTGTTGAATCATAAAGCTGAGTTCAAGTGGACAAATAAACATGAGCAAGAATGGAAAATGCTCAAGTCAACTCTGACAACAGTTCTCACCTACTTTGATTCTGCTAAAAGAATCTAAAAAAAAATCTCCACAGACGCATCAAAGGACGGATTACGTGCAGTCTTATTCCAAGCAGATGCCGAAGGCTGGAAACCCATAGCCTATGCCTCCAGGAGTATGACGCAATCTGAATGCAGATATGCTCAGATCGAAAAAGAGTGCCTCGGACTTGTTTTTGGATTTGATAAATTTCACGACTATGTCTATGGTTTACCATCGTTCACAGCAGAAACGGACCATAAGCCTTTAATTGCAATCATCAGCAAAAATCTGAATGAAATGTCTCCACGCATTCAACGTCTAATGATGAGACTGCAACGATATGACTTTGAATTAGTCTACACTCCAGGCAAATACATAGTCCTAGCTCGTGCACCAATAACATGCAAATTCTCAGATGTGAGTTCCACGGAAGATGATGTGAACATACAAGTGAATCGCATTGTTGAATCTCTTTCAGTCTCTGATCAGAAGCTCAAGCAAATAGCTGAGGAGACAGCAAAAGATCCCGTTCTCCATGCTGTCATTGACAATTTGAACAACAATTGGGTCAAAAGTTCTTGTGCTCAATTCTACAATGTGAGATCTGAGCTCAGTGTGGCAGATGGTATTCTTCTGAGACGAGACAGAATAGTTGTTCCACAAGTGTTGAGAGAAGAGATGCTTTCCAGGATTCATGAAGGACATCTTGGAATAGAGAAATGCAAACGGAGATCCAGGGATTCAGTCTATTGGCCTGGAATAAATTCTGACATTGAGACAATGGTCAGTACTTGTGAAGTATGCCTAAAACATCAAAACAGGCAAGCAAGAGAACCTATGATCACAACAGACCTACCTCAGTATCCCTGGCAGAAAGTGGGTACCGATCTGTTTCATTTCCATGGAAAAGAATACTTGCGGGTAGTGGATTACCTTTCTAGTTGCCCAGAAATCGCCCTGCTGTCTAACTCTTCAACTGCATGTGTGATTCAGCATTTCAAGTCCATTTTTGCCAGCCACGGCATTCCGCTAGTAGTGGTGAGCGACAATGGCCCGTGCTACAACTCAAGAGAATTTCAGGATTTTGCTGATCACTATGATTTCAAACATGTGACTTCAACTCCCCGTCGTGCTCAATCTAACAGGAAAGCAAAAAAATGAGTGCATATTGTGAAGCAATTGCTCAAGAAAGCATCAGAAGGCAAGTCAGATCCATATCTAGCTCTTCTGAGCTATCGAGCAACACCTCTTGAGCATGGTGCATCTCATGCAGAGCTCTTAATGAATCGTAAGATAAGAACAACGCTTCCATTCAGAATGAACACAAAACGGGACTCTCCAAAAGAGACAAAAGACAAACTATGACAAACAAACAAAGATGCTGAAAGTGTTATCAACGAATGTCATTGTGAGAGTGGAAGATGCAAACTGCTGGGACAAGAAGGCTGTTGTTTTGGAAGTAAATCCAAGATCATATGTTGTCAAAACAGAGAATGGACAAACTCTTAGGAGGAATCGCAGAAGTCTTCTTAAGACACAAGAAACAAACAACACACTGGCTGACAAGAAAGGAGAAGAAATTCTGGTCTCACCTGAAGAACAAGTACCACCAAGCTTCTTCCATTCGACTGGATAATGATCATTTTGCAGAAACCAACGATGACTCTCCTATACTAAGAAGATCATGGCGTATTATAAAGAAACCTGATCGACTGAATTTGTAAATGACTATGCCTAGTTACATTTGAAAAGAACTAAACAAATGCTTTGTTTTTGTTTTAAATGGCTGTTTAGTGACAATATTATACGTTTGTGTTAAAATGTCTCTGTTGTTTATGCACTCCATTTTGTGTTTTATTTCAAAAGAAAGGAGATGTAGTGATTAGTTGATGTTCCTGTTATTGTCCACTAGATGGCAATAGTAACAAACATAAAACACAGATACATAAGAGTAAGACAACACAAGGGGGTATGTGTGTGCGGCAGAAATAAAAGAGGCTACACGCCAGTTCGTAGAGTTCCTTTTCAGAGTGTTTATTCAACAAACACCACAGTCATCTATTTTTAAGTTGTCACAAGTGCATTAGTATAAAGGGAGAGGGAACAGTGAGAAGGCTCATGTTATGTGTCAGTTTTGTGTTCAAGTAAATGCATTTGCTAACGGTTGCCACTGTTAGCACACGCAGGCATCTAACGTTATAGATGTATAAGCTCTCAGTTCAATCTTTACTATAAACACTTGGTTTCTCTGTCTGGTAGGTGTAGATGTCAGGCCACTTAACTGGAGGTAATCATGTCAGTTCGTCTCTGGATCCATTGAGTGAGCGCATACAGGTCAGTCAGATCACTTGCGTTAAAGTCAACTTTTTTAAAAAACAATCGCGGGGGGTACATGCATACTTGTCTTTAGCATTCGCATTGCGTGCATTCGCATTTATAATACGACCGTCTAAGCGGTCAACGCCTCCGTTACGTCCCCATACGTTAGCGGCAAACGCGTCCGTTACGGCCCCATACGTTAGCGGCCCGCCGGGAAAACGCCCGGTACGCCAGATGGCCAGTCCGCCCCTGGTAATGTGGTCAGAGGGATCTTTCTGCCTCCAGCTAAGCTCCACCCACAAAAACGCGTCGCAATGTTTACTAACAGGAAAGGCGTCTATACAGCCGGGAAGTTAACTTCGGGCCAGGCGCATAGGTCATATAATACCGCCTATATTATTAAAATGTTATCCTACAAAATATCTTTCCAGATTATATTGATTTATCATGAATCATGTATTACAAATGAATTCACTGCCTGTTACAGTATACACTTCTGGAAAAAGAAACGTTGAACTCGACTAAAATGTGTATCATGATCTTAATAATCTTTCAATCTGAAGGTGTGTGTTTAGTTTACATGTCTGGAATTACTTTTGTGGACAAAAACACAATTTTACATTAGAAAATGTGTCAAATAATGAAGAAAAAGCAGCAAATAAGAGCCCATAATAGATGGAAATTCCTTCAGTAGTGGTTAAAAATCTCTTGTGGCTAATTGGAAGACGTGGCTACATTTTATTTTTAACAGTTTAACAGTATTTTAACTACATATATATAAATGACACAGCATTTCTCATCTCATGCATTTTCAGTATGTCATAAAGTTTTATTTATTATTTTATTTTATTATTTTGAAGGACATCCCCCATGGCAGGTTTGGTCAGATTTCACTTACAGAGACAGAGAAATTCAAACAATTCTGGTTGTGTTGATGGAAAACACACACACACACTTGTCACAGCAGGTACTGCAGATCAAACCGCACCTGTGGTGGCATAAAAACTGCTTCCTCACACACTATATACCCCACATGAGCATGCTCTCTATGTGTGTGAGAAAGAGACTTTCTTTATGTTATAGCTTTTTTTCCAAACATCTTTTTAAAGAGAATGTTATGTTTTTTAAGAAAGTGCTTCAGAATTCATGATGTAAGAACAAAACTGTGAAAATGTAAAAACATCACAACATAAAATATTGTTGTACAAATGTCTTTAGTTTAGGAAATGAAAATGAAACGACACCATTTAACATCATAAACAAATTATTGTTAAACAAACTGTAATATTTATTAATGCTGAACCCTTAATAAATCAGAAGCATTATTCAATATTACTGTATATATAAAAAACAAAGGGCTTTTGTTTTTAAATTGTTTTCATTTAATAATGAAACCATTTAATAATCTCCCAATTACGAATAATAAAAAGCATTCCAAGGATTAGTCAATTATGACTTACTTGAGGTAAATGCAGTTATAACAATTTAATATTAGGTTTTTCATATTTTATATAAAATTGCTTCAGACTTGTTTTACTTTAAAGTAAATGGTTATAATAACAGACACTTTAATAAAATTAATAGTAATGCTAAATAACGTTCAGTACAATGTGACACTAAAGCATCACACGTTTGTTGTCAGTTAAGGAGAAGTTGAGCCTTACTGATGGTGCTGTTAATGTATAAGGGTAATGAATAATGACTGAGCATTGGGACTAAATAATGTTAAAACTAAATGAGGATGATGTTTTGGGAAGAACGAGTTGATCATTAGCTGAGTATAAAAGCAATAGAAGAATGAAATGACCACTATGATACACAAGTTAATCCTGAACACAGACTTCACAGAAGTGTCTGGAGAGCACCGTCTGAGAATAAATTGAAGGATTACTCTGCTCATATGTGGGTGTGTTACTGGGTAAATTTCCATCTGATGATTCTGTAACTCATTTAGAGTGAATTACAGTAATCTGGGACACTTTGCTATTGACTCCTCATGTCAGCAGTTCTGAGCACCTAATAAGATTTGTTAGAAGTTGAATGTCGTTGCTGTCCTTCTGAAACCTTGGATGTCCAAATCAAGGTTATTTCTGTTTACTAAAATGAAAACTTTGAAAACGTTTAATTGAAATCAAATAAAATATTGACTTAACATTTTTTGGAAAAACTTGACTCAAGGAAAATTTGAAATATTGCCTCAAAAATAAACTGAAGTAAGTTTAAAGCAGTAAAAGTATAATAATAAACAAAAACTAAAATAAAAATTATCTAATTAAATAAAACATTAAAAATAAACAAATAAATTATAAAATGACAAAAGCATATACCAAAATTGCTAAAACTTTAACTAAAAAAAAAAAAGATAATTTAAAATATGAATAAAACTATAATAAGTCCAAATTCACAATTTTTCAGCAAAAGACTTTTTCAATGATTTAATACTGTGTTGTCAAAGATGACAAGGACTTTTTACCTCTTATTGGTTATATTTGCAAAACCCGTGACAAGCATAAAGGTTGACTAAATAATAATGATTTATGACAAAAATAAAAAGTCATGAAATGTGGAGATATGAGGTCTCAGAAGGACAGCAGCGATATGGTAATGTTGACATAGAAAGTTGACATTTGATTGGACAAGAAACATACATAAATGTAGGTGTTCCTAATGTCATCCCACATCGGTAAGGTTCAGTGTAAATCATAAAACTGTTCAAGTCTGAAAGACGTCTTCATGGTAATACTGATTTGTTTGTGCTTTTTCTTAGTTGAAGCCATTACCGGTAATCTGTAATTTTTCATTTCTTTCTTTCAAAAATACCTCTTTCTCATTTTATGTAAAAAAGTCTTCAATTTCAAATTCACCCTACTTATTATAAAGCCAATTCAATGATAAAGATATTTTAACTGTATTTATTGCTTTATTTTATTTTTTTGCAGCATGGGAATTAAAAGTTCTGTAAATAAAAATGATAACATTCAAAAATGATTAAAAAAACTGTCAAGTATTGTTAAATCTTGTTTATATTTTTAATTGTTAATTGTTCAGGAAAAGGAATAAATTTACACATGGATTACTTTTTAATTTTGTTAGAAGTGCTATTTTATTACAGAACACAATAAGCATAAAAAGATGCTGATATAACAAAGAAAATAAGTGAATATAAATATTAATTTTCAGAATGAGAAATAAATATGTTGCAACTTGCTCTTATATTAAACATTCACAAATAAACATTATATTAAGAACCCATTTAATTTAAATGGGTTCAATATATACTGTAATTTAAAAGAATGACTAAATTATTAGACTAATGAATTCATACATTTTAATAATTTGGAGAACATAAATATACTTAAAGCTGTTATGTCAACATCATTATTTATCACACACAATATGTCAAACATTACCAGAGATTAACTGTCAAGTGATATTTCTTAATAATCAACATTCTGGCCACATTTTCTTGGCTTGTGAAGAAAATGGAAGCAAAAAATGGCAATATGGAGGCATAGCAGGCCAGTAAACACAAACAGCTATGCCAACATCTTGCCACATTTTCTCTTCCCACATGAAAACTTTCTCATTCCTTCCTCCAATCTGAATGAAACTTGGAAAAAATGAAAAATTTTAATTACATCTCACAGTAAGAATGCTTTGTCAGTATTTATAAAGCATTTCAGCATCATTTTTCCCAAGTCAAGAATAAGTCACACGTGTGAGGTCACACAGAGCGTAATGTTAAGGGTCAGATCAGGTAGATGTAGCTGATACAGTATCCAATCCAACCAGCAAAAAAAGGAAATCCGCAAAAATATATATATGCTGACAAACACAAACATAAAGCCACGAGTAACAATGTTCTATTGTACATCTGATTTCTTTAAACTTATTTTGTAGGACTTTGCCATCTACATTTTTATGTACTTTAGTGGTGAGTCCAGAAGTGAAATCAAAACTCTTACCTGTTACATTGGAGTCTAAACACAAAATGCAAATCTTCTGTTATATTTATGTCGTTCCCTTTGTCAGCAGTGCCTCCGATAATCTCTGTGCTGTTCTCTCTTTGAAGTTCCAGCGAGACTGAATGAAGCCGCTTCCTCAGAAGTACGTTTTCACATTGAGGTGAGTCAGCAAACTTGCTGCAGCATTCAGGTGTGTTAAGGTGTGTTTGAGCGCCAGCACGTCACTGCTGGACCGCGCCTGCTGTGCCAGGCAAGAATAATGGAGCACGCACGTCAGGGCAGCCCGGCATTCAGGTTACACTGGTGTAGCACAAGATGCTTTTAAATGCAAGACCCTGCTATAAACACATATGTGTGTACTTATGTGTGAATCACGATCGGTATGATCTCGGTCTAGACGGGGGTCTCGCATCTCCCGGGACGGTGAGCTGGACGCTTGGAGAGCGGTGTGATCACTCATATGTGCTGAGTCAAAGTCTTGATTTCATGAATGAATCATGAAACCCACATCGGCCCAGTTTTCCTTCTTCAGCAGCTGACCTGATGCTTTGTCACCCACTTTTAGCCCAGACGATTACAGGACCGAACTAGAGCTGAACATGCATACACGTCACATTATCAAAGTGTCTTTAGAATTATGAAAATTGGGGTTATGGGACTATCTGCTTGTCCGACCAATGACAGACTGATCTAGCGTTCAGAACACCTGTATGAAGATGATCAACAAGTTGTAATGTAAGTCGGGTTACTTACGTCATACAGTTTTTTTTGCCTTCAAATTGAGGTCCTTTCATTAAAAAAATATCAACAATGTGTTTGAGCACTTTCTCTCTACAATATTTTGTGTGTGTGTGCTTGTACTGGGGGTAAATTACTTTGTTGTATTTATGTAACTTGGTTAATAGTTTTCACACTAAAGAACATGGGATGTATTCATGGAAAGTTGCATGTAATCCCTCTGACCGTCGCTTGAATGATTATAATAATAATTGTTAGACTGTTGGCCTGATTTCTGAGCTCTTCCCCCGAGCCGGTGACTCACTTCCTGTGGCACACCTCCCTGGATCACACCTGAATCCTCCCACATTACAAACATAAAATAGCTCCATCCATATACGCAAACTGTCAAACCCAAAACGCCTAACAGCGCTACTGCCTTTTCCATTACAAATAAACAAAAGAACACTTTGGTCGTTATATTGTGGAGATCTTTACGCCCTACACTGTATGTGTGTAACTATACTTAACCATACTTTAGAGACAAATTCGTATTTTACAGCGAGCAAACCTGACAAAACCACCTTTCGGGAAGGTCCTGATTTGTAAAAACGCAATATAAAACATAACATTTTGGGTAACACTAGGTTGTATTTGTTAACATTAGTTAACACGAACACACGATGAACAATACAAAGCATTTATTAATCTTAGTTTATGTTAATTTCAGCATTTAAAAATACATTTTTAAAATCCCAGATAGTAAATGTTAATATTGGATAATGCACCATGAACTATGAATGACTGTATTAACATTAACAAAGATTAATACATGCTGAAAACTATATAGCTCATTTTAGTGTATGCATTTACTAATGTTAACAAATGAAACTTGATTATATTATTGATTCATTAATTACTCACCCTCAAGTACTTAAACATCTGTAGGACCTCCATTTTTCCCAAAAAGGCAAATTAAGGTAGTTTTGGAAGCTTTCTGACTCCATGTTAGATTGCAACGCATCCAATCTTCAATGCTGAAAGTGCAGTCCACGCGACTCCGGTGGTTCAGTATTAATTAATATAATGTGACGAGGATATTTTTTGTGACTTACACTCAAATCAGGAAGTTTTTGAATATAGACGTTAGTTTTGTTTGTTTGCACACAGAAAGTATCCTCGTCACATTATATGAGTTAATCTAAATACCGGAGTCGCGTGGACTATTTTACGATGTCTTTACGCACTTTCAGCGCTTTGAAGATTGGTTGCGTTGCAATCTAAGGAGGAGTCAGAAAGCTTCCAAAACTACCTTAATTTGCGTTTTTGGGAAAAATGGAGGTCCTACAGATGTTAAACTACTTGAGGGTGAGTAATTAATGGCAGAATATTCATTTTTGGGCGGAGTTCCCCTTTAAGAACTTTATAACCAGCCGTGCATGTATAAAAGCAATAGAAGTGCAAGGAATGACAAGACACATGAAAACTGGGATTTTTTTATCTTACAAATATGACTGTTGTATTGTTTAAAAGTCAATAAAAACTTGTTTTCTTTGCAGTATTTGAGGTCTGAAATAATACAGAGCAAAATACATTTTCTGTTATTTTGACCGGTTTCTTCAGTTTTCATTTTCTGCAAATAAAGGCAAATAGAACCAATCTTTTTACTTCAAATTTGGGAGAAATATTGTTAGTACTTTACAGAATGAAACAAAAAATTATCCATTTAACCTAAACACATACATTATAAATTTACTAAATAGTAAATTTAGAAAAACGTAAAATAATTTTGAAATGGTCTCTTAAGCTTAATTTTTCCGTGGCTGTATAGTTAGAAAATTATATATTATAATATATAGTTGGAATATATAGTTTGTACCATATTAAAATCATGTGCATGTGTGTGTGTGTGTAGGATAGGGTGTGTATTTTCTTTAGAGACAGTATATTATTTTTTATATTATTTTGCTGTCCTTTGATTATAATTTTATTTGAATAACTATTATAACTATTTATTTATTGGGTTTGAGAGGTTTGGGTTAGTCAGCCTGTTTTTAATGTTAAATAAAATCAATTTGTACTCATTACACTCAAAAAATGCTGGGTTTTTTCAACCCAGCGTGAGGTTAAAAAGGGCCAGACCCAGCCAGGTTATTTTAACCCATTGTTGGGTCAGACATAAACATTTTCTGGGTTACTTTAACCCAACGGTCGGGTTTGTACCTTTTTGACCCAACACTAAGTTGAAAATAACCCAACATTTTTAAGAGCGTAGGGATCTGCTGGCAAGAACATTTTACCACCAATACTTTGAACAAAAAGTACTATTCATGTTTTTCATTATTACCAAAACGAATAAGACCGATGACATGATATACTGTACCCACTTTTAACACAAATAAACAAAAGACCTCTAAAATGTTCCACTTTAAGCATGAAAACATACGTTTACGCTATGGTCCTCATTTAATCTCTTTTTGATATCACCCAGAGACAATCTGAAAAGCAAGACACTGTACTTATAACAATATATTTTGGGATTTTAAGGATGCAAAACATATTCTTTTAAGGACAATGTTCTGTGTTTTTGTCGGCTAAGCAGAGTAAAAGTCTGGACTGAAGTGTGTGACAAATGATTGTGAATCACACACGTGCACACGTCACGAATCTTTGAGCTCCACGTGTGAATCACCCGCACTGACCCAGACAGGGGCGGATCCTCACGGGTCCTCCCGAACCCTGATCCGGGCCTTGACTCATCAAAAAAATCACCAAATCTTACGAGTCTGGCTGTGTCATATGCTGAGAACAAAGAGTTTGCAGTCCAGCCCATATGGGGATCGTAAAAACTGGGCAGTCCAGCTCAGGTCAGACTGGTGATCTGTCACAGCCCAGAAAAACTACATGCACATATGGTTCTGATCAAACATTATGACACACGTTTACCAACAGATATCGGCTCACTGCATGAATCAGCAATGCAGTTGTATTTTCATGTATTTTTTGTCCGTTTTCTTATCAGTGAGCAAACGTTCACTGTATTCGTGTAGCTCATAAATCAAAGGTCACACAAATACTGACCCAATTCACTCTGTACAGCACAGGGGAAAAAAATCTATTGGGGCATGTTGTGGCAATGCCTTAATGTTTATTGACAAATCATTTTAATTTAATTATTAAATAATATCTAATGTTAAAAACCCTCAACAATTCATGTCCATTTAAAATCCATTCAGCCAGTTGTACCGCAAAACAACTAATAAAACATGAATATTAAATATCAATTAATCACGAAATATCACATTTTATAATGATCATCCTGTATCATCCTTTATGATTTTCCGTTTACCAAAATTTCCCAAAATATGATGATCTTGTTGATGACGATGATGATGCAATTTTACTTTGAGGCATAAAATGTTCAAATAAACAAATTAATAACATTATAGAGAGATTTCACTGTTATCTTTTAGACAAAAGAACAGCCTGTCGACCATCTAAAATCTTATTTCACCACATTTGCATTAGACACGAGGCTTTCCCAAACATTGCCAGATAGAAATACGCACACACGCACACACACACACACACACACACACACACACACACACACACACACACACACACACACACACACACACACACACACACACACACACACACACACACACACACACACACACACACACACACACACACACACACACACACACACACACACACACACACACACACTCACCTCAATTAGAAGCTGCTGCTTTCTGTGAAGAGAAGACGTGAAGAGAAGGTACTTCACAAATAAATATTTCTCTCACAAAGAGCTTTATATAGGCTCCAGATGAATTCCCTGGAATGGATTTGTTCCCAGCAGAACAATCGTGAAATTCCCCTCAGGATACGGAGGAAAACCTGGGCGAATCGGTGTTTCCGCGTAATTTCGGATGTTTAATTCTAGGGAAAGACCCGCTAAAACAACTTATGAAACTGACACTGACTGTCACCAATGAATGAATAAGAGAAAATAAAAGCGAAACTTGTCATTGGTAGAGCGCGTGTGCACCTTCTATCCGCCAGATGGTGCCAAAATAAAAGACATACCGCCTTTCAAAGAAAGCCTAGCTTACATTTACTAGAGTTATATCGGGAAACTGCTGCATTTACCATCGGCACTTAGCAAATTATATGTTTCCTTATAAAGGCACTATCATCATTTGCATTGCATTTGAGTGCTAGTATTATGCCATTTGTAGCCTGCGTCAACCAGATGACAAATGATGGGAAAAAAACAAGGAAATCTGTGACGCCTGCACATTTGTTTCCCAAGATCAATAAGACAAAGCTTACTAATTTGCCTGCCTTAACTGTTTTCTGTATAGTTTCACAGCTTGGTTAGCTTCTATAAACAGAATTCATCTTCTGTCTGGCTGCAACAGCATGTTAATGTGCCAAAGGAGAACTTGCCCTTCTGGTTGAGCCTGGTTACTTCCAAGTTTTTTTTTCTGTTCCTTGCCACTGTCGCCTTTGGCCTGTTCACTGGGAAACTGCTGACATAATATGCCGAACTATTTTATGACACATACATTGTCCAGTTCATTTTGTAAATTTAAAGGCGCAGTTCTTAATTAACAGCGGCCACTAGCCTTGTAATATAGATTTGCCACGAATCGCTCAGTCCAAACACGACGGTGGCCACCACAGTACAAAAACATGTCGTTCTCATGTTGATGCAGGGAAGAGATTTTGCGGGCATTAGAAAGACTGTAGAAAGAGCTATGACTTATGTATTACATAAAATAAAAGGTTTGTGGATTTTAAGTTTAAAAAGAAGGATAAAAGTCAGGCAGGAGCTAGGACCTGCGTTAATATTATACAGACTTTACAGCAGAGACACGTTAGGATGAAATCTTTTAGCAGATATGTACTCACAGATATCTATGGAGATACTTTCCAGCAGAGAGACGTTGGAGAGAAAGATCGTCTTAAAATTACCCCCAAGGAGGTTGCTTTGATTCGGATCAGTATGTGAGTAGCATACTAACATATCAAGATATGAGAGAGAGAGAGAGAGAGAGAGAGAGAGAGAGAGAGAGAGAGAGAGAGAGAGAGAGAGAGAGAGAGAGAGTTGGAGCTGAAACTGGAGAGCAAGCGAGAGCGCGTTTTATTCTTTTACTCAATGATGAATACACTTTCTGTTAATCCGCGGGTCACACGCGTTCCGCACCGGAGAGCACGATCCGTACGGATCACGGATCATCCCGTGATCCGTTTCACCACGATACCGCAGCGGAGAGGAAGAGAAAATGCGCGTTGTAGAGTTGTTTGTCCGTTTAGGGCTGCTGTACAAAACATGGCGGCGAATTCAATGCGTGTAGGCCAGCGCTGTATGTAGATATAAACAGCTTATTCTAAGGTATTAGAAACATAATGGTTCATTACGTAAGGTCTTTATACACCTCTGAAGAAATAGTTTTGTATATTATATTGTATTTCTGTCAATAGATCCTCCTAAAAATTCCGTATTGTTCCTTTAAGTCAAAATTTACTAGTAGTGTTGAATCAGGGGACAATCAAATAGTCAGCCCAGTTAACATTTTTTTATCGTAAACAACTGATTATTGAAAAGAGGCTGCTTGACAAAACGATTCTCCCATAAACATCATGACCTTTAGCACAGGACTAGTAATGTGTAATGAAATGGTAAAACCGTCAACCCTGTTACTTTTAAAAGCACAGTTTTAAAGGCATATTCTAACATAGCAATGTGTTCATTCTGTTGGTACAATGTTATTTATTAACACTATAAAATAATTTTAAAAGTGGAAAATGCTCCTGTTTTACATGGCTACACAACTTTACTGCAGACAGATCAATTGACACAGTTTGTTTTACGTTCAGGTGATGTGAACCTTGACCTAAATAGTTACACGTGTTGAAAAACGTAACCCGTAATAGAGCCAGTGGGTGGGGCCGACTCTATACACAGAGGCCAGGCAGCATGCTTTAATTTAGGAGCATATTTCGTTCATTCATTTACTGCTTTTCACTCATGGTTTCACTCCAACATGCTGCCACACCCAGGCAATCCCTTATTCCCAGGTAAAGTGTCAGAGTTCCTCACTTGGCAACGCATCTTCGTCTGACTGTGACGGGTTTACGCTGGTTTATTCCTGTCACTCAGTGAGAGAGTGTGCTATAGGGAACAAACACACAGAAAATGTGTCAATGCAGAATAGTAGGGTGATTTTTTTGTTTGGGTTGTTTTGTTGTTTGGGGTAGCTCTAAATACAATATTTTAGATGTTTGTTTGGTTATGTGTTTATCCGGAAAATTACTTTAGTTTTTATCTTTCTTTTTTTTGTAAATATCATTTTATATTATTAATTTATTTGTTGGAGGGGTCTAGTTATGCTGATAAAATTGTCACAGTGTTATTTAAATTTTGATGAAATGAACTGGTCGTGTTCTAAACAGGTTTTCACTTGACATTGCAGTGCCTTTGATGTGCAAAGCTACATGACTCATTTGCGTTTTCTAATGATTTACAACCACTTATTATTACCAAATCTTCTTGTTATGGGTTGAGAATAACCATGCCCTCTCTCTCTCTCTCTCTCTCTCTCTCTCTCTCTCTCTCTCTCTCTCTCTCTTTCTCGGGAATTCCTTCAGCTTTCACTCTCGAAGAAGTTTCGGTCTATGAATGATTAAACGCATTCTTGATGTAAAAATGAAGCGCCGCGCAACCGCCGCTGTGACGCGCAAAACCTGCATCCGCTTTTTCTGTTCCTCTCCGCGCAAAGGTGCGCAACACCACGAGTGGGTGGATTCCATGACAACTGCCCCAAAATCAAAGCATGCGGAGCAGAATTACATCACAGGCTCATGCCGGGCTGGGTCTGCCCATTCTGCAAGGTGTAATCACAGGGTTTTCTCGTGGGAACTCCTTTGGAGAGACTTTTCCTGCGGAGAGGTTTTACGCATCCATCGCCCCGGGATATAATGGAGGGGACCTACAGATGACGCTTCTGTTTATAACAAGGCAGAAACTCTCTGTGTAGATCTGTTTTACTGCTTTCCCAGCGAAACATTTTAAGGAGTTTGTATGTGGAGAACAGATCGTCCAGAAATGCGGAGCTGGGATTACTCTCCAATCCCTACGCGTCGCTTAATTCTTTTTCTGATGTCATATTTTATTTTATTGCCTTGTTTGCAGTGCGCTCGATCGGTAAGTGTCCCGATCAAGTTGGTGGAAGTTTGTTTTCTGGGATACTTTTGGCATGCGCATTCAGACATCTCTCTCTTTTCGTCTGTTTATCTGTGTTCTAAAGCGCAGAAAGCCACCTGGTATTGACCTGTTAGTTTTCGGAGAGTCCAACAGTTCAACTCAGAAAGGTATGAACTGTCCCCAACTGTCGGATTGCTTTACTTTTTCTCACAACTTTTGTAAACAGGGTTAAATGTGCGTGCGTATGTATGTGTGTGTGTGTGTGTGTGCGTGTGTGTGCATGTATGTATGTTTAGTTCTCACAACAGATGGCAGGCAGTGCAAGTTTCCTTTTCGCCTTGGCGGGACAATTTATCACCAGTGTATTCCTCTGAACTCTAACTCTAAGACCTGGTAAGTACCCACACATCCACACACACTGGATCACAGACTATTGCCATGATGTTGCAATGCACAAAAATGTAGCTTTTCCCCAAATATTAGCCTGTAAATTATTAAAGACTATTTTAGATCTGTAATGAAATGCACAGATGTAACGTAGCAGTTCTCAGCAAATGGGTCGCAGATCTAGAGGAAAGACAGCAGGGGAAATCAGTGGTAAATGTATTGAATTCCTGCAACCATGAGAAGACTGCAAATCATTCTTT
Organism: Triplophysa rosa; assembly: GCF_024868665.1. Classification (NCBI taxonomy): domain Eukaryota; kingdom Metazoa; phylum Chordata; class Actinopteri; order Cypriniformes; family Nemacheilidae; genus Triplophysa; species Triplophysa rosa. The sequence goes on from NC_079890.1 coordinate 4,250,170, forward strand.
CTGAAATAACCTGCTAAACTAATGCCATCGTAATACCCATCCTAACCCTTTACCTGCAGTTCAAATCCTTACTACACCTAGAGCTATAGCTGTTTGATATCTGGGTTTAGGCTGGATAAATAGCTTGAATCACCTTCTTCACCAGCCTAAACCGGATTATTGTCTAACCTACTCTAAATTTGGAACCTTGGTTTTTAACCAAACCAAGAGTCTGATTAGCCCAAATCCAGATCCTTTGCCAGCTCAAATCTAAAAGAAAAGCCCACACCCAATTTATGAATCAGAATATAGTCAAAATGTTAATGTTATTTTTTAATTCATTGGCAATTGACTGCCAGCCTTCATGCATCCTGACCTGTTCACGGTCACTGTTCTGTTTGTGGGAAGAATATTCTCTCGTTATCATTTAAATCGCTTAAAAATAACTATGTGTATCAATTCAATAAAAAGTTACAGTCTTATAGAATGTCAATTTATCAAACGGAGATATATGAGGGCAGTGATGAGAGATCAGAGGGGCTTTATGGTAATTAATCTTACTTACTGAAACAAGTCTGGGCAGAACTCTGCTGTAAGTTTTCCCCATATGTGAGCATAGAAGGTTTTGTTTGGCTGTGCTGCTTGAATGAACACAAGATCAATGGTTCTCAAATGGTTTCTTCCAAACCCAGATCTCAAATTAGTCATCAGTTATGACCCAACACATCTCTTGAATATCCATGCCTTCATGCTTTTGGCAAACAATACTTCTCCACACAAAAAAAAGCTGTTATCGCCAAGACGCCAAAACCATGTCGATCCTCACTGCAAATGAACCGATATTAAATGCAGCCTGGGTCATTTATTCTTTTATATTGCATAGTTTTCATGTTTTAGAGGATGAGAGCATGTCACGCAACTTGCCCATGTTGGCGTTTGCCTCATCTGGACCCTTCTAACAGGTGAATTTGCTTTGAAATGTATACAGCGTTTTAAAGAATAGTTTACGCCCCGATTGGAAATTCTTTCATCATTTACCCACCCTTATGTCATTTAAAACCTGTCTGACATTCTTGCTTCTGTAGAAAACACAAGAGTAGATATTTTGAAGAATGTTGGTAACCAAACAACATTGCCCCCCATTGACTTCCATTGTATGGACAAAACCACTGAGACGTTTCTCAAAATATCTTATTTTGTGTTCCACAGAAAAAGTCATGCATAAAGGATGACAGTGTTTTTATTTTTTGCCGAACTATGCCTTTAACCTCTTTTTTCAAAATGTAATAAGCCTATGTATTTTGCAAGTGTACATAAATATATAATTGCATTTTATTATTTGCATTCATTACATTTTTACCGCTGTCTGTGACTCAATTAGAACTAGAACATTTTGGTCAAACATCTTCAAACCACTGCCATATATTTTGTCTGTATCTGTGCATCTGATCTTTGCACAATTTTGGAATAACCGAGTCATTGTGTTTTTGTTTGTCAAGGTGTTCTCTCACTCACAACTTCGACCGTGACCGTCAGTGGGGATTGTGTAGTCCACGCACACGCCTGTTTAATAGTAAGAAACTTCTTTCATATTTTTCTTGCGATGAAAGCTGTCATGCCAACAGTGTACTGTGCAGTCAGAGCTTTAGACTGCTCAGTCACGGCTACAGTGTTAAGAATGTCTTAACACGGCCGTGATTATGCTTTCCGGTCGCGTCTGTCGCAAGTGTTTTTCTTTCTGACGGATGTGTTTACGTTAATGTGTAAATGAGTCACGTGTTGTTTGAAAGACATAGGCTTTTATGTTTGTAACATGCACAGAGGGGGTTTTCCAAATGCGTCAGCTTTGCTTTAAATGTACAGGCTATGTATATACTCACGCAAAGGGGTCTCTCACACTGTCAGAAGTAGTATAAGCACAATGCTATGAAGTCTAAAAATGGGAAGTTTCACTTCCAATGTTTTTTTTTTCTTGTAAAAGCCTTTTTATCACATTTAGTCATTCCATACTAAAGATCTTCTGCGATGCAAAGTCGCATTGACGTAATCTCAACTGAAACAGGAAGTTGACATATTACAGCCTAGAATTTATATACAGGCTGTGATGTATATAATACATACAGCCGCAGAAAACATTAAGAGACCGTTACAAAATTATTTTCAGTTTAGTGTTTGGGTAAAATGATCGTTTTTGTTTCCTTCTGTGAACTAATACGTATTTTTCCCAAATTTCAAATAAAAATATTGTTTCTGTTTGCATTTGTTCGCAGTAAATCTAAAACTAAAGTAAAGTAAAAACTAAGACCACCCAAATGTATACGCAAGTAAGGTGGGCGTACCTGTCAGTACAGTTACTTTGCAACCTGATGTTCCAAATATGGTAAGAGGCGTTACATTTCCGTCACACGCTTGCAGTATTCCACCAATCACTACGCACTGGTTAACTGACCAATCATAGCACACCTCGCTTTTCAGAGCCATGAGATTTGTAAAAAATCTGCGCGTTTCAGAGAGGCGGGGCAAAGAGAAGATACAAACATGTACGGTATGTGGAAAATACAGCGTTTTTGAACCTTAAATCGTGTATACACATTGCATTACATCTAAAAAAACGATAGTATTCGTTTTAGCCGTGTCATATGACCCCTTTAAGTCTTCTCGGAATAGACAGAGAAATACTAAAGTATCTCAAACTCAAACTTGCCAGATCCGCATCAAAAGCCAATATTATTGAAGATTTCAATATAAACTCGAATATTTCTCATCAAATACAATATACTCAAATCTAGGTGACGTTCTTTTATTCACTGCTCAGATACGCGAGGACTCCCTACACATTAGTCACGGATGACAGTTGTGATGCCAGAGGACATTCCTTAGTCATTGTGTATGATCTAGAAAACAGATACTGTACATGATTCACTGACAGTGGAGTTTCTGATATAAAACACTGTTCCGTCCACACGCAAGCATGCAGCGTAGCGATGACGCAGCTCTGATTTTATAATGACAAGTTGTGTCTGTACTCTGATTCCTTTCTGTATGTTTTCCTCCTGACAGGGTTTCTTCCTATTCACAGGGATCCGGGAATCTGTCGATCAAACCCGTGTTATAATGGTGGCGTGTGTGTCGAAGCTGATCTGCAGTCATTTGAGTGTGTGTGTCCCGACGGCTTTAGTGGTGCCCTGTGTGACAACAGTGAGTCACACACACACACACACACACACACACACACACACACACACGCACACACGCACACACGCACACACGCACACACACACACACCA